>NC_081185.1:28348244-28349728 GCF_029867415.1 Vicia villosa
AACTCATTTAAATATAATTTAAATTAGTATGTAGGATATATATTTTAAAAAAATATTTATGAAAACTATTTAGAATTATATAGGTTATAACAATAATAATACTAACTTATGATAGGTGTATACCTATAATAGATGGACGAGATCCCAAAGTGTGGCTCATGAGAGCGAACAAAACACACATCATCAGAAGAATGCTTCCTAACTTTGTCATGATATTATCTTCAAGAAACACAAACTTCTTACTAAAACTCTTAATTTGTTGAGACAATAACAATTAAAATGACACACACGGACATATATATATATATATATATATATATATATATATATATATATATATATATATATATATATATATATATATTTATAGAATAAGTTAAATTTTAATTATAATAAATGATATTAAATTAAAATTAGAAACATTTAAATATGGAATTAAACTAATTTATTTTAGGAAATTTATAAATATAGTATATATAATCACCCAGACAATTCAAAGTTTTAAATTCTTATTATAGTAAGCAAAACAAAATACATTTTTATGAATTTTTTTACTGAATATATATTGTTTTATTTTTTTAAGTATTCAAAAAGCTAGTTAAAATTGTTAATATTTGAAGTATATTAACTTATATCTGAAATAAGTTAGAATTTAATTAACATAAATAATATTTTATTTATTAAGAAATCACTAAAAATTTAAATTAAAAGAATTTTAATAATATATAATAATCATCCAAACAATAGTATATTTAGATTAAAGTACTTCTGTTTACTTTTTGTCCATATAAAAAATTTGGAAAATGCTTATTAGTAAGAAAAAGTAAAAATAAGAAAAGCAAGAATAAATCTCAACCATTCTTTATCCCAACCACCCCATGATTCCTATTAAAAAGGAAATTTAATTTATAATAAATAAAAAGTTATCCATTAAATTAATGACACATGTACATTCTTGTGTTTCTTGTTCAAATTCCTTCATACTAAATAGCATTGCTCAAAAAATTTATATTAATTATTTTTTATAAATTGAAAATAAAGATTGAGTATCTTAGTAGTTTAAAAAAATTGAAGTGATCAGGGCGAATCTCAGAATCCTTAATTTTAGTCTTTTAGTGGATTTGGTCATGGCTTTTATATCTTTTCCATTATTTAATTATTTTTTAATTCCATGTGGCAGTCTTTATTATTTGGTCGTTAAAAGTTTAAATATAAAAAATGGACACAAAAAGCATCCCTTTACCACTAGGCAACGTGCTTTTACCACAAGGCAACTTGCTTTTGGTTGTGAACTTTCTTGCATCAAATATTTCAATTAGTACTATTACATAATTGTTTGATAAACACTGATACATATTTATTTTGAAAATTGTTTATTATATTTAGTTAACGTTTTATTAGGTTTAATAATATTAGTTTATTAATTAAATATTTAATTCATATTAAAAAAAATTATTTATTATATATTTTTAATACTATGTTTT
>NC_081185.1:28349828-28468124 GCF_029867415.1 Vicia villosa
AAAGCTTGCTTCAGGTAGAGTCGATTTACCAGAGATTTGGTCATATACAAACTTTCAAGTTTCACCCATAACCCTGATGTCGTCGTCTCCTTTGATACCTGCCGGAGAACCTTATCACCAAGGCTCAACAAAATTGCGCTGTGCTTTCTCGATCATATTCGTCTTCTCCGCTGCCGTCAATTCTGCATTCATGGCTGCCTCTCCCTTCAACGCTTCCAAACAACCCTGCTGAACCAGTAGGACTTTCATCTTCAAGCGCCATAGACCGAAATCATTCACTCCGGTGAACTTTTCAATCTCATACTTTGTTGAAGGCATCTTCTCCACGCTCACCGCACCAATTTGTTGTGAACTCAATGCCACGAACAAAGTATAAAATAAGGGATGAATAAAGGACAAGGAAGAAGAGGAACACAAGATTGGTTATAACTGCTATTCTTTTACTTTCTCTTAAAACAAGATTACAAGTTTACAAGAATAACAAATAACCTCTCTCACCCCAAATTAGGATTTGCATCTTAGCAATGATGAGAGACTAATATGCTATTTATAATAAAACCTAACATACTAACTAATGGGCTTTTTCCACAAGGACCATTACACAAGCCAACTTAATAAACAAGCTAACTTAACAAATTAGGGTTTAAACACTAAAACCTAATTTAACATGCTAACAACCCTAACATCTTCGACACAAGCATGTGAACAACCTTCGACTTCATGCTTAACCCTGTCGAACCAAGAAGCTACCCTTCGGCCATACTAGAGTTCGATCCAATGTCTCACAAATATTATAGATTTAATATTTTTAGGAGTTTTGAGTTAGAGATAAATATTTATATTATTCGGCTAACTTAAATTATTGTCAATAGGGTTGTTAGAGTTGTCAATAAGATTGTTAGAGTTGCTTTCGAGTTGTTTAGAGTAAAATATGATAAACCATAAAATTAAAATAAAAGGTATTTGACTCTTTAGAGTTGTTTTATTATTACTTGAGTCAGGCCATTAGCCAATTGAGTTCATAAGAGTTACCCTTATATGTAAGAGTTGTCTGTAGAGTATTTTTGAGTACTTTAGAGTTATTTTAGAGCCGTAGGAATTACTGTAGAATTGTTTAGAGTTCCTTGGGAACTCTGTTGAGTTATAATTATATATTGTTGTAGCTTTTGATGAGTTAATAATATAGAATAAATTAATGAAAATATTCTGTTGAGATGTTTTGAATTCATAAAAATGTAATTTTTGATTCTTTTGAGTTTTTGAGACTGTTGGCTACTCTTGGACAGCGTTAAGGGCTGCGTGGAGTGTTTAAAGGATTAAAATTAATTTTGATTGATTTTATTAATTTTGACGAGAGATGGTTATGTATAGAAAAATTTTGGTGTTGTGCATGATTATTATGCTTTCTAATTGAATACTTGTTGATTTTATAAGTATATTGTTATGGTGGTTGATTGATGGTGAGTATGTGATGTTGAATGATATTAAAGTTGCTGTTGTGTTGTGGGATAATAGTTCGAGTAGGGTGAACTATTATCGTGGGTCAATGCATGTTGTTTATTATCGGGATAAGACTTTAAATCTTATGTTTTTGTGGCATTGATGTGTTTTGACATGCATTCATGATGTCGTTGTTGTTGATGAAATAGGCGAGTTGCAATCCGAGTAGGGTGGATTGGTGACTTGTCCCGAATCCGAGCAGGGTGGATTCGGGGTTCGAGCAGGGTGAACCTGGTTTCCAAGTGAACCAATTTTTGATGATATGGTACCACATGCATATGCATAGAGTTGCATAGACGAGTTGCATTACATAACGAGTCATGTGTATATTTGTTGAATTATAATTATTGAGTTGTGATTGATTGGTGTGTTGGGTTCGAGAGTGTTATTGATACACTATGATTGAGATTATGTAGAATATATTATGTGTTGATATCCTACCTTGTAGTATTTGTCTATGATTATTGATTGTGATTTTTCACCCCTTCTGTTTGAATGTTACCTCTACGTGGGTAACGCGCAGGTGACAAGGATTAGAGTAGTTGAGGTATGGAGCGATGCCTAGTATTGCATAGATCGAGTCGGGTTCTGCTTTGATATGTAACACTGGGGGATGAACGCGTGTTTTTGCAATTCTTTTATTATGATTCATTTTCGGGAAGTTTTTGAGAGGATTATGAACTCTCATTGATTGTGTTGAAACTGTTGGTACTTTCTGTCATTCTTTTAAGATGATAATTACTATGCATTAATTATTTTCGTTGCGTTAATAAAGTGAAGTTGAACAATAATATGATTTTTATGTCAGTTCATCCGTACTAAAGTGTTATGTATCTTTATTTAAACATCTGAGCATAAGTTTGTGAAAAGTTGATGATGTAGCATCCCATTATTTGTTTGATTAAATTTTTTTAATCACTCTGAATATTTATTTAAATTTACGATGGGGAAATGGGGTGTTACATATGGTATCAGAGCATGTCGGTCCGTCCGGCCAATTGTCGAGTCTAGTTAGTTAATAATCACGCATTGTTAATTACTTTTATCTAACTGTTGTTTATGTTGTAGTGCTTAGTTGAGATGGCTGGTAGAAACGATGTTGCGATTGCTGCTGCTTTGGAGACTATGGCTCAGGCTTTGGCAAATCAGCCAAATGCTGATGAGAATGCGGGATCTCGCAGTTTGGCGACCTTCCAGAGGGAGAATCCGCCGGTCTTCAAAGGAAAGCATGACCCTGATGGCGCATTGGAGTGGTTGAAGGAGATTGAGAGGATCTTCCGTGTGATGGACTGCACTCAGGCATAGAAGGTTCGGTATGGAACTCATATGCTGGCAGTCGAAGCAGATGATTGGTGGCTAGAGACTCGCCAGAGATTGGAAGTTGCTGGTGAAGAGATTACTTGGGTTGTGTTCCGCAGAGAGTTTTTGAGGAAGTATTGTCCTGAAGATGTTCGTGGTAAGAAGGAGATTGAGTTCCTTGAGCTGAAACAGGGGAATATGTCAGAGACAGAGTATGCTGCAAAGTTCACTGAGTTGGCTAAGTTTTACCCGTACTATGAAGGAGCAGGTGCTGTATTTTCAAAGTGCATCAAGTTTGAGAATGGATTGCGCTCTGAGATCAAGAAAGATGTTGGGTACCAAAATATTCGTGTCTTTGTTGATTTGGTTGATAGTTGTCGGATCTATGAGGAGGATAGTAAGGCTCACTACAAGATCATGAGTGAGAGAAGAGGTAAGCAACATCAGAACCGTGGGAAGCCTTACAACCCCCCAGCTGATAAGGGAAAGCATAACGCAGTTGATGCCAAGAAGCCAAGTGGGGGAGGAGCTTCTACCTCGGTCCAATGCTATAGGTGTGGTGTGATTGGTCATCGTGCCAATGAGTGTCCTAGTGTTGAAAAGAAATGTTACAAGTGTGGAAAAACGGGACATCTCCTGGCTGACTGTAAGAGTAATACCGTGACTTGCTACAACTGTGGGGAGGAAGGCCATATTAGCACTAATTGTCAAAAACCTAAGAAGGCTAAGTTCGGAGGAAAAGTCTTTGCTTTGACTGGTTCAGAGACCAACCAACAGGGATGATTGATTCGAGGTATGCATTTCATTATTAGCCATTCGTGTAGTGATAATATTGTCGACTTGAAAGATTGTTAGTTGGAGTGTGGAATGAATATTCGAACCTGAAATTTTCGAGGACGAAAATATTCTAAGTGGGGGAGAGTTGTAACGCCCCGATATTTACTTATTTATTTAATTAAATACTTTTGAATTATTTTTGGGATTTGTTGGAAATTTTTATTTAAGTTGGCATGTTGAGTTAATCGGATTAAATTAGATGAGTAAGTGGTAGAAAATAATATTAGAAATAAGACTAGATATAGGATTGGCTTATTTTATGGTGTCATGAAGTAAAAGTGGGGTGTAGGTATTAGGCCCAATTGGTTTATTAGAGAAATAGAATAATAGAGCTATTATAAGAGAATGGGAAAAATAGAATTAGGTTTTGGAGTGCTGTCAGAAGAAAGAAACATAAAGGTTGGAGAAGAGAAAAGAGGAACGTAGAATTTGGGAAAGAGAGAAAGCTGCAGAAAAACCTAAGGGGAGTTCGAGGTAAGGGTGAGATTTTGACTCTATAATGGAATTTATGATGAATATTATGTAAGGGTGAGTTTTTACATGGTTATTAGGATTATATAATAATATATGATGGATAGAAACTTGTTTAGATTAAAATCCCTTATTTTATGGTTTTGAAATTGTTAGGTTTTGATGAGCAATTCCTAAATATAACTCGTCAATAGTTGGATTAGGATTATAGTATATATTTTGATGTGGCTGGTTATCAATATATTTTGGGTTGTTGGGATCGTTAGAGTGCACGAGAGAATTTGGATTTCGTAAATAGCTATATGCCACTTATTTAGTTAATTGAATACGGTTCTTTTTTTTTTGCCTACTGTGTTTTTCTAATTGTCAGATTATTATTATTTATGTGCTAGTTAATAGTCCATCGGGGTAAACCCATGTTGCGTCTTTTAGTGAAATCATGTATTAATATGAACGTGGTTTAATATGAATGGGAATATTATAAGCCATCCAAAAAATTGAATTACTGGCGTGACTACTGTTTCTACGCATGGATGACCAAGTTACAAAGAAAACATATACTTTTATTGTCTTATCAAACTAGTGCCTATACTTTTATTGTCCTATCAAACTAGTGCCTTGATAATATAGTAATATAATCTATACATAGTGCCATGTTATGAGATATAGTAAATACAATTGGATAGTGTTTCTAAGCTACTGTAGCGTCACACATATTGTGTTTGTATTGTGTTTGTATGTGTTAAACTAAGGAAATTTTTTTTCAAGTTTATAATATATAGCAATTCATTAATAATAATAATAATATTGGTTTAATATTATAGATTTAATATTTTTAGGAGTTTTGAGTTAGAGATAAATATTTATATTATTCGGCTAACTTAAATTATTGTCAATAGGGTTGTTAGAGTTGACAATAAGATTGTTAGAGTTGCTTTCGAGTTGTTTAGCGTAAAATATGATAAACCATAAAATTAAAATAAAAGGTATTTGACTCTTTAGAGTTGTTTTATTATTACTTGAGTCAGGCCATTAGCCAATTGAGTTCATAAGAGTTACCCTTATATGTAAGAGTTGTCAGTAGAGTATTTATGAGTACTTTAGAGTTATTTTAGAGTCGTAGGAATTACTGTAGAGTTGTTTAGAGTTCCTTGGGAACTCTGTAGAGTTATAATTATATATTGTTAAAACTTTTGATGAGTTAATAATATAGAATAAATTAATGAAAATATTCTGTTGAGATGTTTTGAACTCATAAAAATGTAATTTTTGATTCTTTTGAGTTTTTGAGACTGTTGGCTACTCTTGGACAGCGTTAAGGGCTGCTTGGAGTGATTTAAAGGATTAAAATTAATTTTGATTGATTTTATAAATTTTGACGAGAGATGGTTATGTATAGAAAAATGTTGGTGTTGTGCATGATTATTATGCTTTCTAATTGAATACTTGTTGATTTTATAAGTATATTGTTATGGTGGTTGACTGATGGTGAGTATGTGATGTTGAATGATATTAAAGTTGCTGTTGTGTTGTGGGATAATAGTTCGAGTAGGGTGAACTATTATCGTGGGTCAATGCATGTTGTTTATTATCGGGAGAAGACTTTAAATCTTATGTTGTTGTGGCATTGATGTGTTTTGACATGCATTCATGATGTCGTTGTTGTTGATGAAATAGGCGAGTTGCAATCCGAGCAGGGTGCATTGGTGACTTGTCCCGAATCCGAGCAGGGTGGATTCGGGGTTTGAGCAGGGTGAACCCGGTTTCCAAGTGAACCAATTTTTGATGATATGGTACCACATGCATATGCATAGAGTTGCATAGACGAGTTGCATTACATAACGAGTCATGTGTATATTTGTTGAATTATAATCATTGAGTTGTGATTGATTGGTGTGTTGGGTGCGAGAGTGTAATTGATACACCCCTTCTGTTTGAATGTTACCTCTACATGGGTAACGCGCAGGTGACAAGGATTAGAGTAGGTGAGGTATGGAGCGATGCCTAGTATTGCATAGATCGAGTCGGGTTCTGCTATGATATGTAACACTGGGGGATGAACGCGTGTTTTTGCAATTCTTTTATTATGATTCGTTTTCGGGAAGTTTTTGAGAGGATTATGAACTCTTATTGATTGTGTTGAAACTGTTGGTACTTTCCGTCATTTTTTTAAGATGATAATTACTGTGCATTAATTATTTTCGTTGCGTTAATAAAGTGAAGTTGAACAATAATATGATTTTTATGTCAGTTCATCTGTACTAAAGTGTTATGTATCTTTATTTAAACATCTGAGCATAAGTTTGTGAAAAGTTGATGATGTAGCATCCCATTATTTGTTTGGTTAAATTTTTTTAATCACTCTGAATATTTATTTAAATTTACGATGGGGAAATGGGGTGTTACAAAAAGCTCCAAAATCATCAAAAGGAAAAGTTTCTAAATTAGGGTTTCTAGGAGAAAGTCAACCCAACTTTGACTGATCATATCTCTCTCATAATTTATTAGATATTCCCCAACCAAAGCCTATTCTCAAGTAAATTTCATCCTCCACAAGTTTGATGTTGGGCCCAAGGTCAAGAAATGCTTCCGCCTAAGAGATATAAGTCAAAACATTACAGGTCCTTCTAAAAGCTCGTAAAAAGCTATTTTTTGTCAAGGGCCATATCATCAAGATAAAACCTATAAATGCAAAAAAGCTTCAAAAGTGGCTTGTAGAGGACATCTTGGGCTTTCCAAAAAGTCCTAGATCATCCCCATATGACAAATATTGAATGAGTTATGGCTTGCACAAGTTGGTCGATTTCGTGAAAATGCATAAAAAACCTAAGTGAGGAATTTTGTATTTTTAAGTATTGGGCCATAACATTTGTTTTGTCCACGAGATAATAAGCCCAAAAGGGGTCCATTGGTCAAACATAATTATTTATTGTGATATTGTTTTATTTATATTTGATTTTATTCAATTAATTTCAAATAAAAATCAAATAAAATCCAAAAATAATTATATAATGATAATTTTTTATGGGTTCAAATCCGATCAAAATCATCATCCAATGGTCCATATCAAAGGAGAAATATGCATGAAATAGACTTGTACCAAGAATAGAAAGTTTTGGTGCAATTTTTAAATCAAATTTTCTTTTAGTCAAGGCAATTAATTCTTTCTATTTTTCTTGACCTAATGCCCCCTCCATATATATACCACAAGTAATACATGTTAGGGGACGAAGTCAGCAGCCACAAGCTAGGGTTTTTTTCACTCAAAATTTGCAAATAAAGCTGGTGCATTCGAGTCTTGGATTGCAGCCTTTTTGAAGAGCTTACAAGTACTCAATCGTGTCCCTAAATTATCATAGAGTAAGTATGGATCAAAATCCAGGACCTACACACTCTGAATCATGCCATACAAAAACTTAGTGTTCATACTTTTTTTCAACTTTCGTACTTTTGATTCGATTATGTTTTAATTGAAACTAACATTACTAATACATTCCTGAAGTTCATTAGAGCATGTTAGCACCATTGTTCGCAAGGTTTAATAGCTGAATCATGAAACACCATGGCTAGGGCATGGTGAAGTTCTTCATCGTATTCACCGTTCCACTGTGTTTCAAGACAAACGGCCACCATCAATGGATTCAGAGCACCTTAATTAGGGGATCTGGGTTCCCTTTTATTTTTTCTAACGCGTAATTTTCGAGTTTGAATTTGCACAGGAACATCCATGAGAAATCGCAAGAAAAGCCGCAGCAGAGTCCCTAACAAAATCTGCAGGAAACGATGAGGGAGATGACGAATGGTGTCACGGACCCCCTGACTGCACGCGTGGCTCCTTCGCACTTCTCCATTGGCTGGTCAACGTTTTTTACTCTTTCTCTCTCTCTCTCTCTCTCTCTCTCTATTTTTCATTGGATTCCAGCAATAGTGGTGCACCCGTCCATGACGCGCCATCAGCTTTCTACCGTTGGATCTCCCATGAACACAGATCTGACGTCCTTGGAATGCTGCCCACAATGGACACTCAAAGAACCTGCTGTACAGGATCCACGCCCAGCCCTTTTTTTTCCTTGTTTTTGTTTGCTTTTGTTTATTTATTTAAATTAATCATTTAACTTATTAATTAACCACTAACCATTAATTTGGATTAATATTAGGATTAGGTTTTAATTAGTAAACTCTTTCCACTTAATTTTAATTTAGGGTAATTAGGCTAATTTAATTAGTTTAGGATATTTAATTATTTAATTAAAAATGATTAGTTCCTAGGTTTTACTTAAAACAATTTTTGACATAGTTTTTAACTTAATTTAATTAGTTAGTTATAAATTTTAACTTAATTTAATTAGTTAGTCAATTAGTTTTTTAGCCAACTATTAATTAGAATTTAATCAATTTAAATTAACTTAGAATTAGTTAGGTTTCTAACTTCTAAACCTTAGTTTCTTCTCGATTCTCTTCTTACCTCACACTCCAATGAATGTCGCATGAGTGTTTACTCGATTATTTAATTTTTGTTATTTAAAATTCAAGAAATCGATGTATAGGTCGCAAGGGCATTTTTGTAATAGCGTAGGAGATTTACCTTCCGCATGTTAATTTCCGCAAATATTAACTTAGATGAATGGCTAATAGGATTGCATGGCAAGATAAAATCAATCGCTAGCTAACCTTAACTCAAAGATGAATATCTGAACATAACACACATAATTGCTGCACACACTCACCTTTAGGGTACCCCCTCTTGGTTGCCTTCTCGATCAAATAGTCAAGTCCCTCGAAACGTAGGGATACCTTAGCACTTGCTGCCTACGATTCGAAATCATCATTGTCCCTTCGGAATGAAAGATCATAGTCCCTTCGAGTTGTATACGATAAATGATCTTGTCCCTCGAGTTGCCTTTGATTAAATGATGATAGTCCCTTCGAACGCTAAGGTATCCTTACATGTTTCCTTTATGACTATTCACATCTCATAGGACTTCCTACCCTCTTTATGGTATGGATAGTCCATATGATGATTCGATGACCCTTTGATGACTCGCACATCCAATGTATAGGACTACCTACCCACAAATGGTATGAATAGTACTATCGCCTAAGTAAAGACTTAAAGAACAAGTTAGACCTAACGAACTTAGGGTAGGTAACTCTTAAGTGCTTGCTCACAACAAAACAATTCAAATGCTTTTCACACCCCATTTTCTAACGTTGTTTTTTTAGACATTCTCAAAATCAAATTGTTTTTCAAAACCCACACGACACTTTTCGAACTTTTCAAACAAACAAGTGAGCTAAGAAATTAAGAGCCCATGGATAACCATGAATGCAAAGGGTGCTTACACCTTCCCTTTGTATAACCTACCCCCCGAACTTAATCTCTTTTCAAAGAAGGTCTTTCCCGTTCTTTTATACCTTTCCTAATTGGATAAAATAAAAGTCGGTGGCGACTCTTGCTATCCGCAACATTTCTAAAAGTCAGTTCTCCCACTGTATTACAGAACTGGCGACTCTGCTGGGGATTAATAAAAAGAGGGGTTACCTTAGAGTTTAGTTCACTAATATTTGTTTGTTTTGATTGCTTTACCTTTCAAGGTTGTTTTGGGCATTTGAATGGAAGATGAATCCTATACCCGGATTCTAATGCACCATAAGATAGGAGCGACATGGTCATGGAGACCTCCCTTGTGCATGCTTGGGATTGGTTAATATGAGAGTTCACGCTTGAGTTAGGCCTCCACTGGTTATTATGTACCTCTTTTGCGTGAGAGAGGTTTACGTATGTACCTTTGGGTGCATCGGAGCTCAAGGACCTTTAGTCACCTTTAACCCATCTTGACTTTTACGAACGTAGTGGGAGGGCTATTTTTGATGCATGTCAAGTTATGGTCGCGACCCAATACTAAAACTCAGATAGGTTTCTTCTTAAAGTATCATTGCGTGGTATGCATGTACCATGTTCGAGGGTGTCATACCCCAATTTTTGACCTAAGATACCACCTCATATCATCTGCATATGCATCATTTGCATCTCTAACAAAATTGCATAGCTTGTGTTTGCTACTTGTGACTCAGCAGGATTTAATCAGGAAATCACTCATCAGTACAAGTAACAATCAATTAGGGTTTTGTTCTCCCTTCATCTCAAATGAATCATCTTCATCAATAATCAACATTTGGTCCTCAGAGATTCATTTCAACAAGCTCAACAGCTTTGAATCGACTGAATTAGGGTTTTGACTGAAGATAGCATACTCTTGACTTTTGCTCAGAATTTGACCTAATGGCTTGGGACATGATATCAAGACCTCAAGTGCATCATTTTGACCTAATCCATTGGCTCATAACATCTCCTACACAAAGATTGATCAGACAAATCCTCAGATCAGGGTTTTGAACTATCAGGGACTAAAATCAGGGATCACATTTGGGAAACCCTAAAAATCCCCAGGAAGTCAATCAAAGGTTTCAATCATCCTCAAATAATCCCTATGACAAAATCCAATGGAAATTACATCTCAATTCAGGATCCACAGTCATCAATTTCATCAGGTCGACAATTAGGGTTTTGACCTAATTCACTGAACAACTGACTTTTTAATCAGGACATGGTGCCACAACTCAAACCATGGCTCAATATCCTCTAATGCTTCAATGTGATCCATTCATACCATTCATTTGATGAGGATAGCCTGTTTCATTGAAAACTCCAGAAACGCGATTCGTCTGAAAAAGTCAACTGTACAAGATCACCATTGACTTTTGGGGAAATTGGGTCAACCATGACTTTTGAAGTTTTAAATCATCAATATATGATATATGAAGTCATTTGATCAAGAGAAATCAAGAAAATCAATCAAGAATCAAAAAGTCAAAGTTTGACTTTCCATACTTAGAAAAATTTCTAAGTGTTTTTCATGGTTTTTTTCCAAACTTTGAAAGGGAATTTCTCAAAATTTCACCTACAAACTGAAAAAAACTTCCAACATGAAAGTTGTAGATTTTGATCCAATAAACAACTTTGACACATATAATTTTTTTCCATAAGATCAACCATTTAAGAGATATGGAGCTTCAAAGTTGGCATCTTATGAAAATTTCACTTAAAACTTCATTTTCTTCAAAGTTCATGGATCTTTTTCACCCATTTCCTTAAAGGTCTTGAAGAAACTTTCAACTAGGCTTTTGAAGTGTGTAACATGAGCTTTCCAAAATGTCCAAGAGCATGAAAAAATATGGAGTGTAGCTATGGTTTTGAATTTTGACATTAGTGAACTTTTCACTTGAAATTTCAAGCCATTTTCACTAAGTTATGAACCATTTTGCCAAATGATCCAAGTAATGATGCATAGATGCAATAATTGGTAGATATTTTCTGATTTGAGATCAGAATGGAAGAGGATAAGAAGCTTGAGAAATAACCATGGTTAAGTCACTTTTAACCATTTGCATTTAATGTGAAAGATTCCATTTTATCTCTTAAGCCAAATCATCATTCTTGATCAACTTGCAAGAGCTTTGTATTCAGAAACTTTGGCCTATAAATAGAGGTTCAAATCACTCTTCAATTCACACCAAAATCTCACAATTATAGGTTTTCTCTCTTCTTTCTTGAATGGCAAGTTTCTTAAGTTTCAAAGAGGTAAAATGCTAAACCTCTAAACCTTTGAAGTTCTGAGCAAAATGATGCTTCCCACAACTCATAAACATCATTTGAAACTTGTTTGAACCACTCATACACCCCAAAAACACCTCAAGCTCAAAATCACTACCTCACTTCTCAAATATGCATAACCATGGCCTTATCATGCCAAAATCCATTCAAGATCATTTCTGTCCAAACTAACACTTCCAACACCTCATATATATCACATATGAACTATCCAAACACTCACATATGATCTGAAACATCTCCATCTTCAAATTCGATTCATACTTGAAGCAACTGCAGATCGGGTGCCATGGCCATGCTCAGATGAATTCAACTTGTTCCAGACATCCAGACACTTTCCATAATCATCATAGAAGCTATTCAGATTGATACAAAGCATCTGTAACACCTCCAGATCAAAATCCAATTCTCAGTTTGGCCGTTTTTGAGGTAAGTGCACTTGAACTTCAAACTCTACTCTCCACGCATCATAAATGAAATATGAACATACCATCTCATTTCTGCACACATGAGGATCATTAACCCTCAATCAATTGCATCATAACTTGCACATACACGATTTCAGATTGAATCATAGAATTAGGGTTCTTCGTGTTCATCAGAAAATTGATAGCCTTAGAGTGAAAATAAATGCAATTAAAGACCACCATCATGATCCTTATGAAAAAACGAGTGAGTTAGACCCTTCACTTGATCAATTTGGTTCAGTTTTCAGAAAATTCAAATTCAAATTGGGATTGTGTTCTTGGCGCGTTTTTTGGTTCATAAGTTTTGAAATTCAGTTGAGTAATATATTCTACCAAGCGCGTACTACTAACAAGCCACAAGCGTGGTTCTTTGGTTCTGTTACATCTGTGGTTCTGTTACAAGTGATACATTATGGACAAATCCTAACCCGGATTAAGTACACATAAGAAATTAGGTGGAGGGTATAGTCATGTGCAGGCGCACGTGAGAATCCTTCCGCTCAGTGGAGGTTCCTTGTTTGTAATATATGTTTAGCGAGTTAATTGCGAAGACATTGTTGCTTTCATTGAACTGTAGAAGCTGAGAGACTGTAGAACCCCAACCCATCCTGGCCTTATTAGGTTGTGGTGCAGAAACTATTCAGGTGAAGACTTGGATTAGTTGTCATGCGGAGAACCACACTCAGACGAGTTTTTCTTGAGAATATTGCTGGCTCATGAGTTTAATTGTGGAAAGCCGGTAATATCCGAAAGAAAAATGTAGACTCTGACGTATCAGTAGAACATGTTGTACAGGTGATTAACTAGAACTATCCCATATTTGGTTCTCTGACCTCATGCTCGTGACGCTGGACCTTTGAACCTGTGTGTACCATATTTGTGTTACCATGTTTGTGTTGCCATGTTTACAGTACCATGTTTGCGTTACCATGTTCGCTTTACCATGTTTGAATATGTGGCATCCATGCATTTATACATCCATAAAAAATAAAAAAAATCTTTTTCCATAAAAAACATGATTTTTTCCAAACAATTAGAGAATTTTCTTTGCAAACATTATAGGATTAGGTTATGGAGTGGGTAAAAAGGCATACCAAGAGGTACGGTTTCAAAGAGCCTAATGTGGAAAGACTGAAAGAGTTAGCGTCTTTTGTACAAGATCCTTCTGATTTTAGGAAAAGCCATGGAAAGCTTTTGCCTATCTTGAACACTCATGTTGATGAAGGACTTCTCAAAACTCTGGTTCAGTTTTATGATCCCGTCTACCGGTGTTTTACCTTTCCAGACTATCAGTTGGTACCAACCTTGGAAGAATATGCCAATCTTTTGGGTATTCCTGTGTCTGACAAAATACCTTTCAATGGTTTGGAAGCCATTCCTAAGTCACCAGTCATTGCAACAGGTACCCATTTGAAGAAATCTGAAATAGAGAGTAATTGGACTACCAAAGGAAACCTTCCAGGTTTGCCTTCACAGTTTCTAATAAAGAGAGCCTTTGATTTCATCGAGACTGGTAGCATGATAGCTTTTGAAGCTGTACTAGCCTTGCTCATCTATGGGTTGGTTCTGTTTCCCAATATCGACGACTTTGTTGATATCAATGCCATAAAGGTCTTTTTGAATGGAAATCCCGTTCCGACTCTGCTTGGTGACATGTATTTCTCTGTCCATCATAGGAATCACCAAGGTGGTGGAATTATTGTATGTTGTGCACCTCTGTTGTTTAAATGGATTGTTTCACACTTACCTAAGTCTCCCATTTTCACGGAAAACCGAGAAGGTTTACGTTGGTCTCAAAGACTTATGTCTCTTACTAATAATGATATTCAGTGGTATACCTTGGCTCGCTGCGGTACAGAAACCATTGAAAATTGTGGAGAATTCGCCAACGTACCCCTCATTGGTACACAAGGAGGAATTAACTACAATCCGGTCCTAGCCCGACGACAACTCGGATATGCAAATTCAACTAAACCCATTGGCCCTACAGTGGAAAGCTACTTCTATCAGGAAGGAAATGATCCTCAAGGGTTGAAAACAAAAATGGTGAAAGCCTGGTACGACATCCGATGGAAAGAAAAAGGTGAGATAAGGAACTGTATCGCTACGAACGCCTATACCTGTTGAGTGAAGAAAAGAGCAAGGGAGTTTCAAATGCCTTATGCTTATGAAAAACCCATGTTCCCTGTGGTATCTCAACGACCCAACATTCCCACTATGGAGGAATACCAAGACACTTTGACCAAGATGAGGATAGAAAAAGACGCTTGGGAAGAAAAGTTTCGTAGCGCTGAGGTGGAAAACAGAAAGTTGAAGAAAAAAGTGAAAGAACATGAAGAAACTCTCTATTATCAGGATGGATGGCTCATGAACAAAGATGAGAAGATCCGTCGGAAAGATGCCGCAATCAGAAGATACATCAAAGAAAGCAAGAAAAATCTTGAAGCCTCGACAAGCAACGCTCCGATACCTGACAATTGGAAGAATGTTGTTGACAAGCTGAGAGCTGAAAAGGCCGAGTTGAAAGCTTACTATGGGAAAGAAATCATGAAGCTCAAGCTGCACAATGCATTTGGTTCTTCGTCTGATGAAGATGTTTAGGATTTGTTTAGATTTTCATGTATCATTTGATTCTGTAAGGAGCTACGCTCCAATGTTGTAACATTTCCCATTATTTCAATAAAAGAATTGTTTGTGTTCAAATGTTTGCAAGGAAATAATCTTAAAAATGTTTGGAAAAATCATAAATTTTCTTTTTGCATACATCATTCTGCATATCGAGTCTGTTGTATAGAGTCTCATCTTTTGGATCTTTCTCCATTAGATCGTCAAGCTGTCGCGTCTCAAAGTTTCTCGACCGCGCTCGCAATCAGATCACAGATACAATACTCGTTCAAGCAGAAGAAGAGTAATGGAACACTCTGAACAAGAGAATATTGAGCTTCGTGGTACAGTGACCACCCTTCAGGAAAAGTTGGAAAGTCTCACTACTCTGGTTGACTCCTTAATGGCCGCACAGAATCAGCCTCCGCCACCCAACAGTCAAGCAACGGTAACATCTGAAGTCACTACTCCAGTTTCTACAGTTGCATTCGGTACTCCATCTTTCTCCATGCCAGAAGGTTGGGGCCCGCCTTTCAGCTTTGGTACAGGTTTCCGCCATAATGTTTCTGGGGTTCAAACAGCTACAACTGAAGCGCCTGCTGCACAAGGTTCAGCATTTATTCCACATTCAGGGGTAACTTTTTCCCAAATCACTATGGCACTTTCTCAACCCACTATGACAATTCCGACTCCTACGGTTCACACTGTTCCTTATGATGGCAATGAGATTTATCATGATCAAGGTGATAGCACAAATCAGCGTAACCTTGTGGAAGATCTCCAAGAACAGTTCAACAAGATTCAACTGGAAGTCAAAGCTATCCGTGGAAAAGATTTGTTTGGAAAGAATGCCCAGGAGCTATGTTTGGTTCCCAGTGTACAAATACCGGCTAAGTTCAAGGTCCCAGACTTTGAAAAGTACAAAGGTAGTTCTTGTCCACAAAGTCATCTTGTGATGTATGCCAGAAAGATGTCTACTTATGCAGATAATCATCAGTTGCTTATCCATTACTTTCAAGACAGTTTAACTGGTGCCGCACTGAAGTGGTACACAGGCTTGGATAGCACTAATATTCGAACATTCAATGACCTAGGTGAGGCCTTTGTCCGACAATACAAATACAACTCGGATATGGCTCCAGACAGAGATCAGCTCCGATCCATGGCTCAGAAAGATCATGAAGCTTTCAAAGAGTATGCCCAACGATGGAGAGAAACTGCTGCTCAGATTAATCCACCGTTAAAAGAGAAAGAGATGACAAAGATCTTCTTGAATACTCTCAGTCCGTTTTATTATGAACGCATGATTGCTAGTGCTCCAAGTGATTTCACCGAAATGGTAAACATGGGTATGCGTTTAGAAGAAGGAGTCCGAACCGGACGTCTAACTAAAGAAGGTGGATCTTCCAGCGGAACCAAAAAGTTCGGAAGTGGTTTCCCAAAGAAGAAAGAACAAAGTGTTGACATGGTATCCCAAGGGAGGCCAAGAGGAAATGTCAATCGTCAACGACAGATTGCTGCTATTGCGCCAGTCGTTAACACCGCACCGAATCCAGGATTTACCCCACAGTTTCAACAACAACAGCCTCGACAACAGGCTCAGCAGTTCAACAATAATCAGAATCGTGTACAAAGAGCTCCACAGTTTGATCCGATTCCAATGACCTACACAGAGTTGTACCCTGCTTTGATTGAAAGAGGTCTTGTTCAAACTAAAGCACCACCACCAGTACCTGAGAAACTCCCATGGTGGTACAAAGCTGAGGTCTCATGCCCTTATCATCAAGGAGCACCTGGCCATGATCTTGAGCATTGCATAGCCTTGAAATATGAAGTTCAGAGGTTGGTTAAATCTAATCTCCTCTCGTTCAGAAATTTGAATCCTAATGTGCAAACAAATCCGCTGCCCAATCATGGAGGGCATGTTGTAAACATGGTGTATGGATGTCCTGGTCCATACCGAGTCTATAATATCAATTACTCAAGAGCCGATTTGGTACAAATGCATGCCACTCTCTGTCGAGGGCAGAATTTTCGCCAGCATCAATACGGTTCCTGTAGCATATGTTGTGTAGATCCTCACGGATGTTCGATTGTGAGAAGAGATCTCCAAGTGCTGTTAGATAATGGTACTCTTCAGATCTACAGAAATAGGGATGAAAATGAAGTTAACATGATAGGATGTTATCCGCATGAGCTTTTAGTCTCAGATATCAACTCGGAAATGCCTACAGTTAACGTCATCGTTCCTCATTTCAACATGCCTGAGCGCATGGAAGTTACTTACAACAAGCCGAAGGTTCCAATTGCTCCTTTGATCATTTGTCTACCTGGACCTGTTCCTTATGACTCCGACAAGGCAGTTCCATACAACTACAATGCAACAATGATAAAGGATGGACAAGAAGTTCCTTTACCAACTCTCTCATCTGTCGAAAACATCGCTGATGTGAGTCGAGTAACAAGAAGTGGACGTGTGTATACTCCACTACCTTCAAAGCAGCCTAGTACTCCTGTAACTGGGCAAAATCCTGTTAATACACCAGTGGGGAATCCTGTGGAAACTCCTGTCAGTAATACAAACACTGATATTGGTCAATCCAGTGGAACCAATGTCAATCCAGATTTTGATGAAATTTTGAAGCTTATTAAAAGAAGTGAATACAAGATTGTGGATCAGCTTGTGCAGACTCCTTCGAAAATCTCAATACTTTCATTGCTGTTGAATTCAGAAGCCCACAGAGAAGCCCTGATGAAGGTCTTAGATCAAGCTTTTGTGGATCATGATGTGACTGTTGACCATTTTGATGGGATAATAGCCAACATAACTGCTTGCAACAATTTAAGCTTCTGTGATGAAGAACTCCCCGAGGAGGGCAGAAATCACAATCTTGCTTTGCACATTTCTATGAACTGTCAGTCAGACTCTTTGTCCAATGTGTTGGTAGACACCGGATCTTCCTTGAATGTGATGCCAAAGACGACTCTTGCTCGCTTGTCTTACCAAGGAATGCCTATGAAATTCAGTGGTGTGGTAGTCAAAGCATTTGATGGATCGCGAAAATCTGTTATTGGCGAAGTCAACCTTCCCATGACCATTGGTCCACATACATTTCAAATCATCTTCCAGATCATGGACATTCAAGCTGCTTATAGCTGTCTGTTAGGACGACCATGGATCCATGAAGCAGGGGCAGTAACTTCTACGCTCCATCAAAAGTTAAAATTTGTAACAAATGGAAAATTGGTAACAATAAGTGGAGAACAAGCCTTGATGGTGAGCCATTTATCCAATTTCTCTTTCATCAGTGCTGATGATGTGGAAGGAACTCAGTTCTAAGGTCTCTCTTTAGAAGACGAATCTTCCAAAAAGAAAGCATCAATCTCTTCTTACAAAGAGGCGGTAAAAGTAGTGAAAGATGGAACTACCACTGGCTGGGGGCAAGTTGTGATCCCTACCAAGAATGAAACCAGAGCAGGTCTCGGATGTTCACCAACATTCTCAAACTGCACCAAGAAGGATGAAACCCTTCGTCCGATCAAAGAAACTTTCATTAGTGGAGGATTCCTTAACCCAATTCCTCAAGAGGTTAATGTCCTTATCGAAGAATGCATCGAAGAAGGTCTACCTGATCCTGAAGAAGAATGGAAATGTTATCTCAATGACTCGGGATACATATCTCAGGAAGAACCATATCCTCCGTCAGAGAAACCCAAAGGCAAAGAAACTGAGCCTGTTCCTGCAGAAATCTGGGACACCTTGGGACAACCAAGTGGAAAATTTGATTATATGGTGAAATACACTGCACCTGAAAGTTACAAGATTGCGATTGAAGATATCCAACCAACTGGATGGGGAGATTCCTTTGAATATGATAGTCAACCAGAAGAGGTTTATCAGCCCTGTCAATTTTCTCAGCAGCCTGAAATTACTGAAGATTTCGGATTTAATGCATCTGCCAAGGTTTATAATCCTGAAGGTGGTTATTATCACATAAATGCCATTTTTGAAGATGAAGGGGAAGATGATCCCGCAGCTGACTCAGAAAGTGTCACTGACAATGAGTCTCTTCATCCTAAAGACTGGGAAATACACCCTGAAAATTCTGAAGATTGTGACTCATCTTATGCTCTTCAAGAAGTAGAAGAAGACCGTTTCAACTCTACAAAGAACAAGAGTGACAAACCAGGACCTTCCAATCCTGCTCGACCAGCGGTCAATGTCAATACTGAAGATAATTCTGAAGAGAATTTTCCTGAATACATAATACACAGAGGAGTTCGTTGCTACTAGAAGGCTGTCGACGTTCCGAATGTTGTTCGCCGCTCAAAGTAATCACCTCGCTGTTATTTTGACCTCCTGCCTCGCCCAAAGCAGAGAGATGTTTTATAAGGCTTTGCTTTTAAATGTTCCGCCCAAATAACTTTGTGTATAAGGGCTTTGTTTTAAAAAGTTTCCCTCTTTGTCCTGCCCAAGACAAATGAGTTTGTGTTTAGGGCTTTGTTTCAAAAATGAATCATAAATAAAGTGTCATTTTGAATTCCCTACATTATGTATTTTATTTTTTGCTTTTTTCTGGAAATGGTAATCCTAAAAAACCAAACCAAAAAAAACTTTTCAAAAAAAAAAAATCTGCATACACTCCTGCATTCATAAATTTTCTGAAATAGATATAAATCACATGTGCAGATTAACTATTGATAAACCCATTGAATGCAATAACCCTATGCCCTCTCCCAACTTTGAGTTTCCTGTGTTCGAAGCCGAGGAAGAGGAAGAAGAGGAGATCCCGGACGAGATGTCTCGATTACTTAAGCACGAGGAAAGAGCCATTCTGCCTCACAAAGAGCCTTTAGAAAAGATCAACTTGGGTTCTGAAGAAGACAAAAAAGAAGTGACCATTGGATCGCTGCTTGATACTGATATCAAGAGTAAGTTGACAGACCTTCTCAAAGAATATGTTGACGTGTTTGCCTGGTCCTACCAAGACATGCCTGGGTTGGATACCAATATTGTTCAGCATTACTTGCCATTGAAGCCAGAATGTCCGCCGGTTAAGCAGAAATTGCGAAGGACTCACCCTGATATGGCTAACAAGATTAAAGTGGAAGTTCAAAAGCAACTCGACGCAGGTTTTCTTGTCACCTCTGAGTATCCTCAATGGTTGGCTAACATAGTGCCAGTCCCAAAGAAAGATGGCAAAGTCCGAATGTGTGTTGATTACCGTGACTTGAACAAAGCCAGTCCCAAAGATGATTTTCCATTACCACACATTGACATGTTGGTTGATAACACTGCTAAGTTCAACGTCTTTTCCTTCATGGACGGGTTCTCCGGTTATAATCAGATCAAGATGGCTCCTGAAGACATGGAGAAGACATCTTTCATCACCCCATGGGGTACCTTTTGCTACAAAGTGATGCCGTTTGGATTGAAGAATGCAGGCGCAACTTACCAAAGGGCAATGACTACTCTCTTTCATGACATGATGCATAAAGAAATAGAAGTTTATGTGGGCGACATGATAGCCAAGTCCAGCACAGAAGAAGAACATATTGAATACCTTTTGAAGTTGTTTCAAAGATTAAGGAAATACCAGCTTCGCTTGAATCCTAACAAATGTACTTTTGGGGTTAGATCTGGAAAACTCTTGGGTTTCATTGTCAGCCAAAGAGGTATCGAAGTAGATCCCGACAAAGTCAGAGCTATTCAAGAGATGCCTGCACCAAAGACTGAAAAACAAGTAAGAGGATTTCTCGGACGATTGAACTACATCTCCAGATTTATCTCTCAAATGACTGCTACTTGTGGGCCGATTTTCAAGCTTCTCCGCAAAGATCAAGGGGTTGTATGGACTGAAGATTGCCAGAAAGCGTTTGACAGTATCAAGGAATACCTGTTAGAACCACCAATATTGATTCCTCCGGTTGAAGGAAGACCATTAATCATGTACCTTACTGTGTTGGAAGAATCCATGGGTTGTATGCTTGGACAGCAAGATGAAACCGGTAAGAAGGAGCATGCCATCTATTACCTGAGTAAGAAATTCACAGATTGTGAGTCTCGTTACTCCATGCTCGAAAAAACATGTTGTGCTTTGGCCTGGGCTGCAAAACGTCTCCGCCAATACATGATCAACAATACTACTTGGTTAATCTCCAAAATGGATCCGATCAAGTATGTCTTTGAAAAGCCTGCATTAACAGGAAGGATTTCCCGATGGCAAATGTTGTTATCCGAATATGACATTGAATACCGTGCTCAAAAAGCGGTCAAAGGAAGCATTCTCGCCGATCACTTGGCGCATCAACCAATTAATGAATACCAATCTCTCAAGTTTGACTTTCCTGATGAAGATGTCTTGTACTTGAAGATGAAAGATTGTGACGAACCATTACCTGAAGAAGGTCCTGATCCTGGATCAAGATGGGGCCTAATTTTTGATGGAGCAGTAAACGCTTTTGGCAATGGAATTGGGGCAATCATCATCACTCCCAAGGGTACTCATATCCCGTTCTCCGCCAGATTGCTATTTGATTGCACCAACAACATCGCAGAATATGAAGCTTGTATCATGGGTCTCGAAGAAGCCATTGACTTAAGGATCAAGATCCTAGACATATATGGAGATTCCGCTCTCGTGATCAACCAAATCAAAGACAAGTGGGAAACTTACCACCCTGGTTTGATTCCTTACAGAGATTATGCAAGACGTCTGTTGACTTTCTTCAACAAGATTGAATTGCATCATATACCTCGAGATCAGAATCGAATGGCAGACGCCTTAGCTACTCTATCTTCCATGTTCAAAGTCAGTCATTGGAATGATATGCCTACAGTCAGAATTACGCGCCTTGAAAGGCCCGCCTATGTGTTTGCAACTGAAGCAGTCATCGATGATAAACCGTGGTTCCACGACATCAAACGCTTCCTTCAAACTCAAGAGTACCCGCTTGGGGCATCAAACAAAGATAAGAAAACTCTAAGGAGACTTTCTGGCAGTTTCTTCCTGAACGGAGATGTGCTATACAAAAGAAATTTCGACATGGTTTTGCTCAGATGCGTGGATAGACACGAAGCAGATATGTTAATGCATGAAGTGCATGAAGGGTCCTTTGGAACTCATTCAAATGGGCATGCAATGTCCAAAAAGATCTTAAGAGCAGGATACTATTGGTTGACAATGGAATCTGACTGTTATAAACACGTGAAGAGATGTCACAAGTGCCAGATCTACGCAGATAAGATCCATGTGCCACCGACTCTACTCAACGTTCTCTCATCTCCATGGCCTTTCTCCATGTGGGGTATCGACATGATTGGAATGATCGAACCAAAAGCTTCAAACGGTCATCGTTTCATCTTGGTAGCAATTGATTACTTCACCAAATGGGTCGAAGCAGCATCCTACGCCAACGTTACAAGACAAGTGGTTGTGAGGTTTATCAAGAATAACATCATTTGCCGATATGGTGTTCCCAGCAAGATCATTACTGACAATGGTTCAAACTTGAACAACAAAATGATGAAAGAATTGTGTGAGGAATTCAAGATTGAGCATCATAACTCTTCTCCTTACAGACCAAAAATGAACGGCGCCGTCGAAGCTGCTAACAAGAACATTAAGAAGATTGTCCAGAAAATGGTCGTCACTTACAAAGACTGGCATGAAATGCTGCCATTTGCTTTACATGGGTACCGTACTTCAGTGCGTACTTCAACAGGGGCAACTCCCTTTTCTCTAGTATACGGCATGGAAGCTGTGCTCCCCGTAGAAGTTGAAATCCCATCAATGAGAGTCCTCATGGAAACTAAGTTATCAGAGGCTGAATGGTGTCAAAGCAGATACGATCAGTTGAACTTAATCGAAGAAAAACGTATGACTGCTCTATGCCATGGACAGTTATACCAAGCAAGGATGAAACAAGCTTTCAACAAAAAGGTTCGACCTCGTGAATTTCAAGAAGGCGACCTCGTGCTTAAAAAGATCTTGTCTTTTCAACCAGATTCTAGGGGCAAATGGTCTCCTAATTACGAAGGCCCGTATGTTGTCAAAAGAACATTTTCTGGCGGCGCCATGATTCTTGCAACCATGGATGGTGATGAACTCCCACATCCTGTGAATGCTGATGCAGTCAAGAAATACTTTGTCTAAAAATACAAAAGAACAGCTCGGTAAGTCGAAAACCCGCAAAGGGCGACTTAGGCAAAAATGAGCGTCTCGGTGGACTGAAAACCTGAAAGGGCGGTCCAGGCAAAAATTAGAGACAATAAACAAAAAAAATTCATCCTGGTAGATTGAAAACCTGAAAGGGCAATCTAGGCAAAAATTAGGGATTTATGACAAAGTAACTGCATCAGTCTGTATTTCGTCACCTGAAGAGTCTGTACTCCATCAAAGGATCTTCAATCAAATCATCGCCAATCTGAAGCGACAAGCACAGTTGGAACTCAAAGTTGTTAAGGGAATAGTGGTTATTGCTTTCAATGTAGCCTTTTCCGCATAAATTACCATTTCCAACTTTTGTAAATACTCTATGGAATCACGCCTTTAGCTGATTACCATCCTATTAAATAAATTTGAGCCTTGTGCCCATTTGTTTGCAATCTTTAATTTCCTTCAGTTTCAAAATGACGCTTTAATTGTGTTATTCACTTTTGAAACAAAAAAAAGAAAAAAAATAAGTTTTAAATGAATTTACTTCACTTTTCTTTTTTCAAAATAAAAGCGAAATTTTCCTTTGAGTTGTGAACAACGGAAGGAACATCAGCAGTCGTCTCCATAGGATGAACAAAAGGATTCTCCCTGAAAATTGTTGAAACAACGGTATTCTGGTCCCAGAAAAGAATTCTTGAAGCAATTATCCCTCGAGGTAAAGAAGCTCTTCTATCCCCAGTGAAGAAGGTCTTTTATCCCCAGTGAAGAAGGTCTTTTATCCCCAGTGAAGAAGGTCTTTTATCCCCAGTGACGAAGATTTTCCATCTCCAGTGAAGAAGTTCTTTCATCTCAATAAGAAAAGATGCTTATCTTCCCCAGAGAGGTTTAAAGCACGCAGCATCATTCATCACCCGTGTTATCTACACCGTGTTGAAGAACATTTGCCAAGTATCTGGTTGTATTGCGACGTTGGTCCTTCTCCAGTATATACTCCCCTGTCTGTCAGTATTATCAGTATGCATGCTACATTCTTGACATTCATCATTCATACATATTTGCATCATTTATGCATTCTTGCATTTTTTCAATAATCGCTTGTTCAGGATATATCTATCCCAAAAAAAAAAGAAAAAGAGAAAAAAGAAACAGATATGGGCGTGTCATCTCTCCAAGTAGGTTGTCACCCATAAGCAGAAAGAACATCTTCTTTCTCCAGTTCCCCACTGAGATCATTCCTCGTGGAAGAAGGTTGCTTTAGTTTTCTCCTCTCAAAACAAAGGAGAAAATCCCCAGTCGAGTTCATTCCTCATTGGGTACAAAGTCTTGTTTGACTGTCTCTTTCCAATTCATTCTTGGTTAGAACCTTGTCTTTACCAGAGGTTCAAAATACCAATTCCTCAAATAGAGTCGTGAAAAACAGACCATAAACAATGGCCTCATCATCTGAGCAGTTTATGTTTCTTTCAAAAAAATTTTTCCTCTCAAGGAAATCAATCATGAAGATCATTTGACGATCAGGGCCTATTACTGTTCACAAGGCTGAATAACCAGTAATTTCCCTAGCAAAGTCTCCAAGATCATTTTATCACTTGGCTGATAATTGATCATGTCTTCAAAACCACTATCACGAGGCTGGTAGTCGGTAACCTTTTTGTTCTGGTTATATTATTTAACATGTCTATCACAAGGCTGATAGTCGGTAATATTAACCGAACCTTTGAAACTCTTTTTACCTTGTCAAGTCTATCACCATGCTGATAGTCGGTAATATAGTTTCATACCTTTCACCTTCGCATTATTAAACAAGTCTGTCCCCATGCTAATAGTCGATAATATCGATAGGTAAGCTTTTCTTACAAAGCTATCATTCCCAGGCGAAGCATACACTTGCTTTCCCAATAAAACGGATTCTCTTCCTAAAACGGATTGAGACATCCTTCCCAACCTCTTTTCCCCAGCGGAGTCAGTTTTGATATTCCCTCGGTAAAGATATCCTTGCATCATTCGCAATTTTGGTATCTTAGGTCCAAAATTTGCGTCTTCTGATATTTAAGTCTCTTCCACCCTATCAAAATAAAGATTTTCAATCTTCATGTCTCAGGTTGAAGAAACTTAAATAGGGGCATCTATCATACCCCAATTTTTGACCTAAGATACCACCTCATATCATCTGCATATGCATCATTTGCATCTCTAACAAAATTGCATAGCTTGTGTTTGCTACTTGTGACTCAGCAGGATTTAATCAGGAAATCACTCATCAGTACAAGTAACAATCAATTAGGGTTTTGTTCTCCCTTCATCTCAAATGAATCATCTTCATCAATAATCAACATTTGGTCCTCAGAGATTCATTTCAACAAGCTCAACAGCTTTGAATCGACTGAATTAGGGTTTTGACTGAAGATAGCATACTCTTGACTTTTGCTCAGAATTTGACCTAATGGCTTGGGACATGATATCAAGACCTCAAGTGCATCATTTTGACATAATCCATTGGCTCATAACATCTCCTACACAAAGATTGATCAGACAAATCCTCAGATCAGGGTTTTGAACTATCAGGGACTAAAATCAGGGATCACATTTGGGAAACCCTAAAAATCCCCAGGAAGTCAATCAAAGGTTTCAATCATCCTCAAATAATCCCTATGACAAAATCCAATGGAAATTACATCTCAATTCAGGATCCACAGTCATCAATTTCATCAGGTCGACAATTAGGGTTTTGACCTAATTCACTGAACAACTGACTTTTTAATCAGGACATGGTGCCACAACTCAAACCATGGCTCAATATCCTCTAATGCTTCAATGTGATCCATTCATACCATTCATTTGATGAGGATAGCCTGTTTCATTGAAAACTCCAGAAACGCGATTCGTCTGAAAAAGTCAACTGTACAAGATCACCATTGACTTTTGGGGAAATTGGGTCAACCATGACTTTTGAAGTTTTAAATCATCAATATATGATATATGAAGTCATTTGATCAAGAGAAATCAAGAAAATCAATCAAGAATCAAAAAGTCAAAGTTTGACTTTCCATACTTAGAAAAATTTCTAAGTGTTTTTCATGGTTTTTTTCCAAACTTTGAAAGGGAATTTCTCAAAATTTCACCTACAAACTGAAAAAAACTTCCAACATGAAAGTTGTAGATTTTGATCCAATAAACAACTTTGACACATATAATTTTTTTCCATAAGATCAACCATTTAAGAGATATGGAGCTTCAAAGTTGGCATCTTATGAAAATTTCACTTAAAACTTCATTTTCTTCAAAGTTCATGGATCTTTTTCACCCATTTCCTTAAAGGTCTTGAAGAAACTTTCAACTAGGCTTTTGAAGTGTGTAACATGAGCTTTCCAAAATGTCCAAGAGCATGAAAAAATATGGAGTGTAGCTATGGTTTTGAATTTTGACATTAGTGAACTTTTCACTTGAAATTTCAAGCCATTTTCACTAAGTTATGAACCATTTTGCCAAATGATCCAAGTAATGATGCATAGATGCAATAATTGGTAGATATTTTCTGATTTGAGATCAGAATGGAAGAGGATAAGAAGCTTGAGAAATAACCATGGTTAAGTCACTTTTAACCATTTGCATTTAATGTGAAAGATTCCATTTTATCTCTTAAGCCAAATCATCATTCTTGATCAACTTGCAAGAGCTTTGTATTCAGAAACTTTGGCCTATAAATAGAGGTTCAAATCACTCTTCAATTCACACCAAAATCTCACAATTATAGGTTTTCTCTCTTCTTTCTTGAATGGCAAGTTTCTTAAGTTTCAAAGAGGTAAAATGCTAAACCTCTAAACCTTTGAAGTTCTGAGCAAAATGATGCTTCCCACAACTCATAAACATCATTTGAAACTTGTTTGAACCACTCATACACCCCAAAAACACCTCAAGCTCAAAATCACTACCTCACTTCTCAAATATGCATAACCATGGCCTTATCATGCCAAAATCCATTCAAGATCATTTCTGTCCAAACTAACACTTCCAACACCTCATATATATCACATATGAACTATCCAAACACTCACATATGATCTGAAACATCTCCATCTTCAAATTCGATTCATACTTGAAGCAACTGCAGATCGGGTGCCATGGCCATGCTCAGATGAATTCAACTTGTTCCAGACATCCAGACACTTTCCATAATCATCATAGAAGCTATTCAGATTGATACAAAGCATCTGTAACACCTCCAGATCAAAATCCAATTCTCAGTTTGGCCGTTTTTGAGGTAAGTGCACTTGAACTTCAAACTCTACTCTCCACGCATCATAAATGAAATATGAACATACCATCTCATTTCTGCACACATGAGGATCATTAACCCTCAATCAATTGCATCATAACTTGCACATACACGATTTCAGATTGAATCATAGAATTAGGGTTCTTCGTGTTCATCAGAAAATTGATAGCCTTAGAGTGAAAATAAATGCAATTAAAGACCACCATCATGATCCTTATGAAAAAACGAGTGAGTTAGACCCTTCACTTGATCAATTTGGTTCAGTTTTCAGAAAATTCAAATTCAAATTGGGATTGTGTTCTTGGCGCGTTTTTTGGTTCATAAGTTTTGAAATTCAGTTGAGTAATATATTCTACCAAGCACGTACTACTAACAAGCCACAAGCGTGGCTCAGCTGGTTATTGTTTTGGTTGGTGACCTTAGGGTCACGAGTTCAAGTCCTCTAGGGACCAAACCATTTTTTTTAACACTTGTTTTTCTTCATTTCTTTTTACAACTTTAATTAATTAATTAACACATCAAATTAATTCATTTTTCATTCATTTTTTGTACACTCTTTATTTAACACATATATTTTATGAATATCAAAAAAAATCACAAAAAAAGATTTATTTAATACGTTTTTAATAGGTTTAAAATGACATGTTTTAAGTGTTTTTTAATACTTTAAAATATTGTTTTTCATTTGATTCTTAACCTAATCACTTGTAAATATTTTTTGTGATCAAACCCTAATCACTTAGGTCTTAATTAAGCATTAAAATTTGATTTTTTTTACTTAATTAAGTTGACTTTTGTCAAATTCAAATTGTTTTAAAACAAACGATCGTTCTTTTCAAAACAATAAACCATTTCTTTTTGAAACTATTGATTAAATCTTTTTTTAATTGATCAATTGATTTTCAAAACGATGTGGGGCCTCTCGAATATTAGAGAGTATAAGACCCACTCCCTTTTTCTTTTTTACACAGTCTTTTATTCAAAATAAATAAACTTTCTTTCAAAACAAACTTTCAAACCGTTTTTCAAACGACGCGTCTGCTTTTCAAATATACCATGGGCCTCCATGTAGGTATAAGCCCCAAGCCCTTTTGTACATACCCACTCAAGTACATGAAATTAGGTATTTCATTGTACGCCTTTTGTACATATCTCAATCTGTTTTTTTTAACTTTGAATAACAAACCAAAAATGAAGGTTTCTTTAAATCTTCCCAAAAATATACCATGGGCCTCCATGTAGGTATAAGTCCCAAGCCCCTTGTAAATACCTGTTTACATAGCTGTGAATAAACTCAAGCGGACTTCTCCCCGAGTGTGAGTCCCGAGCCCTGTGTATACAAATCGATCATGCTTACAGGTATATTTCCTTCATAAACTCCATTATATACACACACTTTGTCATACATATATATAATTGTTCATACCTGTTCATGTTTGTTCATACTTGTTCATGTTTGTTCATATGTGTGATATGTGTGCTTGTTCAACTTAGTACAACACTAGGTTCCCCATAGCCTCCTATTGGGCTTCGTGCAAAGAATCTCCCTAGTTTAGGTTAGGACATAGAGTATGGTTTCCCGGTGAAATCGCTCTAAGAGCTCAAACCAACTATACCATGCCTCCCCTTGGGCTTTGTACAAACGAGTGTCCCTCCCATAGCCTCCTCTTGGGCTTACAATGCAAGGACCCTGGATTGTCCCTCCCATAGCCTCCTCTTGGGCTTACAATGCAAGGACCCTCGGATAGCCTCCTCTTGGGCTTCGTACAAGGACCCACGGGCTTCTTATAAGCATCCCCAATATCCAAAACAAATACCCTAGGAGATTAGACATTTTTCATCTCTATGCTAGGAGTATCTCTTCTATATCATAACAAACAATCAATCAATCAATCACACTTTTTTGCCACAAGGCTGGCTAATCAATCAAACTTCTTTTTGCCACAAGGCTGGCTAATCAATCAAACCGTTTTGCCACCATACTGGCTGATTAATCAAAGTTTTTGTCACAAGGCTGACTTCATTGAAACTTTTGCCACGAGGCTGGCTGATTAATCAAAACTTTTTGTCACAAGGCTGACTTCATTGAAAGTTTTTGCCACAAGGCTGGTTAAACAAACAAAAAAATCAAACAGATGTATGTGATGATATAGATTAGATACATCTAGCATTTAGACGACATTTGTCTATTTTCCTTTGCTTCCACTAGCATAAGTGGGAACTACGATTGCTCTGACTTTCTCAACATCCCTTTGAGAATACGTAGGCACAAGGTCGATCCTTGGCGAGCAAACCAAAAACAAAAAAAAACCATTCAAACCTTAGCACCCTTAGACCCCGAGCTACAGATGCTCTGATTCCCTCTAAGGGATATGTATGCAGAGGATCGCGATGATCTTTGCGAGCATAATCAAACAAACACCTTAGGTCCCACCTCTTTCTCACAAGAACCTCCACCACAACAAGAATGGAATAAACAAAACAAAGAAACCTATAGAGTACTATAGATACGTTGGGTGCTAATACCTTCCCTTCGTATAACCAACCCTCTTACCCAAGATCTCTCCCCCCACTTTTAAGGTTATTGCAACTTTTTTCCTTTTCCTCTTTTGGAAACAATAAAAAGTTTGGTCCGTACAAAAGAAAAATCATTTTTTGAGCACTCGAGCCCAAAGAAGGCATCAGGTGTCTCATCCGAAAAAGGACAACGATTTTTCGCCCGCGACAGAGGGTGCTTTAGAAGGACTGACCATTCTGGGTAACTTTGTAGAACTTGTTGCTGATTTCATCCTTATCCTTAGAAGTACCTATTGGGGAAGGGTAGTCACCTAGTCAGACTTCATGCAAGCCTATAAACCTAAGGACACTTGTGTGACTTGTTTGTTATCTAACCACTTGATTTCCTTGCATGTTTTGTTTGTAGGACTTACTTGTCCATACTACTTTATGCTTTTATATAAACCTGTGGACTAACCTTTTTCAAGGATCTTAGGGATTTAGGACGCATAATTTACAGGTACTATTATGGAAGGACTATCAAGAGCCTAAATTTCTATCAAGGGGGCAAGAGGATTTATTCTCCTCTCGCTAGATGCTTTTTAAACTCGAAAGTATAATAAACTTCTGTCAAGGTGCAAAATGATTTATTTTCCTTTAGCCATATGCCTTCAAACTAAAAAGTACCGCACCCTGAATCAGAGGCTATGACCCACTGGATATGGTGAGCTTGATTCTTATAGAAGGACGTTCGAAGATGAAAGTCAAAGTTTTTCAAACGACGCTGCAACCAAAGTGGCCAAAGGACAAGCTTCTCATTTTATTACTATCCCTGAAGCTGTAAGTTTACAACTCTTGTGTGACTTCGTCAGAATCTTCTTCCTAGAAGTAATCTAAAGTGTCCTGCAGGTTCACACACTAACGCTCGGTTTGTTTTCCACTATGTGGCACTTGACCATTCAATTGATGATCGTCAGCCATTCCGAGACAAGGTTCAAAGCCTGATCAACACAAAGGTTATCATCATTTGTACCTGAAAGCCAAAATTCATATTCTCCTTCGACTCAATGGATCTTCTGAAACAATAAGCCCATACGGAGAAAATCTCCTCAACTTTGACAATCTCTACATTATCATGCATGTTCATGCGTAGTCTTTCTTGTTTTGATTCAATACTGCTTATATGTCATGCTTGTTTGTTTTTGAACTATAATAATGATGCATTGGATATGTTTGTCTTGAAAAAATTTATTCGCTCTCGCTCTAACATGTTTTTCTTTGCTAGTGATACCAAACTCTCGGTGATAAAGCATGATAACTCCGAAGGGAGAATGAAGAACATATAATACCCATAACCTCAAATGGTATGCTTTCGAGTAAAACCCTATTGATGATGTACAGAAATTCTTTCAAATCCCCAAACACTGGAGATATAAGGAAGTTAATCCCTTGTCAACCCCTTTGAGCCTTGAAGTAGGAGTTTCTTTTCGATACGAAAAAACCCTCACATTTAACCCAGGGGCAGGGTAGTGTTCAGTTAACCTGATTGAGCGTTCAAATTTTATCAGGAGCACGCATCTAAGGATACAACAATGGTTATCTTTCAAAAGGTTGAGGAAAGTCAATACCACAATGGTTATCCTTCGTCAACCAAGAAATGAGGCAGTCACAATCTTTCCAATAAATCAAAGACGTCTCAGGATCATACGACTTGTTCAAAAAAAAGGAATGAATAAAAAAAATAAAAGAAAGCCCGCTAGGTCAATAACTTGAAAACAAATGACTTAGGAAAAATTAGGGCATCCCGCTGGACATCAAATCAAAATAATTTGTCCAGGCAAAAGTTAAGGAACATGAAACAAAAAAGATCCTTAGCAAAAGGACGAAGTCGTGTGACTTTAAATTCAAAGAACAAGTCGTGTGATCAGACACAAAATACGAAAGGTAAAGTGACTGCTACATCCAAACACCTCATTGATTCCTCAATCGCCAAAAACTCCTCTTGAAGGATGAATGCTCGTATCGAGTTAACTGAACTTAGGTTGGAGAACATCATGAAGGGGGTGGGCACCAATAAAATGTTGAGCCTAAAAATCCTTTTTTTCTAAAAACTGTGAACCTGGCCACATCACAACCCTCAAAATTCCTAATTGAAGCAGGTTTAATTCGAAAGCATACTGTAACGAGAATACGGTAAACTGACTTCTAGGAGTTCTGCTAAAACGCTTGAGTTGGTATCACACCACCTTTCACAAAAAAAATTGATGTTTTGACATCCTTTCAAAAAAACAATTCTTGTTTAAACTTCAAGACAAACATGAACTTTGCATTAGAATTATATTTCTCATACTAAACATTCTTTGCATATGAACAAGTACTTGACACCAGGAAAGCTTCCATCATGAGCTGCTGATGAAAAGTTTAATCCTCTCAAGGGACAAGTTGTCTTCAGAACTCCGTTGAGTTCGAGCAAGAATATCTCAAATCCTGATCACCCTCAGGGGCACAAAAGCAGTCAAAATACTCTGTTGAGTAAGCATTCAGATATCCAGGGGCAATCTGGTCACGATTCATAGAATCTCTCGAAGGCATTGAACAACCAGAAATGCTAGTCCATCACTGGGGGCATCTTGCGTTGGTCACCAATCTCAGCAAGAGCTGTATAGCTACTAATATCAGATGGTGTCAGTATCAGTCTCTCATACGAATTTCTGGTTCTAATCATCTCAAGCGTCAGGTAAATCAGGCTACCGACCCCAGGGGCAGGTAGACTCCCACAAACAAAGGACCATGTATGGTACCTGAAAACGTGGGGCAATGAAAAAATGAAATCTCCGGGAATCTTCCCCACAGAGTTTTCTTCACAAAATATCTTCCCAGAGTAATCCTCGGGAAGTTATCTTCAAATATTCTCTTCCCAACAAATACTTGGTTCCCCAACACAGTTTACATCTCCAATAATGTCGGTTCTCCGACATAATCTTCTTCTCCAGCAGGGTTTATTCAAACTCGTTATCCCCATTAGAAGAAGACACTCAAAAGACTATTCTTCTCTCTTGTCCCCAGTCAGGATACATCAGGATCAAATCACTCAAGCTACTTTCATCCCTAAGCGGTAATAAAAATCCTCAGCTGGATATCCTCGAACAGAAAATAAGAATTCTTGGCACAATCACCTTGTCATCATCTCCAGTAGCATGCAGAGATTTATTTTCTCAACCAACAATTGCTATTCAAAGTTACCAATATGCTTCGACTATATAGTCCATCCATGCATTATTCACAATACATACATAACATACAACATTCTCGTTTATTTCGAGAACCTCATTCACATTACATACATAACATACAACATTCTCGTTTATTTCGAGAACCTCTTCACATAATACATGCATCATGACATTGCATAAAACTATTTTTTGCCTTTTCAGGTCATTTCACAATCAAAAGAACAACGATCATTCAAGTACGGTGCATAAACGATTGTATCCACGATTTAGTCTTAATGCTCATTCAAGATGCAAATACAATTATGATGCTTCATTCTAGGTCTTTCTTCAAAGATAATTCAGAAACAATCAACGAGCTTCTCATCCTTTCTAGGAACCTTTCTAGGTAGTCTTTTCTAAGACGTTTCTTATCCTTTCTAGGAACCTTTCCAGGTAGTCTTCTCTAAGACGTTGCTTATCCTTTCTAGGAACCTTTCTAGGTAGTCTTTTCTAAGACGTTTCTTATCCTTTCTAGGAACCTTTCCAGGTAGTCTTTTCTAAGACGTTTCTTATCCTTTCTAGGAACCTTTACAGGTAGTCTTCTCTAAGATGTTTCTTATCCTTTCTATGAATCTTTTCATGTAGTCTTCTCTAAGACGTTATTTATCCTTTCTAGGAACCTTTCTAGGTAGTCTTATCTAAGACATTTATTAGTCTTTCTAGGTTAGTCTTGTTTAAGACATATCATATCCTTTCTAGGAGCCTTTCTAGGTCAATCTTGTTTAAGACATATCATATCCTTTCTAGGAGCCTTTCTAGGTCAGTCTTGTTTAAGACATATCACATCCTTTCTAGGAGCCTTTCTAGGTAGTCTTGTCTAAGACATATCTCAACCTTTTTAAATAACCTTCTTCAACGCATTTATCCAATCTTTTCCAAGACATTTCTTGCCTTTTCAGGGATACTTTAGCTAGCCTTCTACAAGACACTTCTTCCCGAGCTTGGTATTAAAGCCTAAACTTCTTTACATCAGTCAGTGATCTACCCTATTCAGGAACTTCTTCAGGTAGTCTGCTATAAGACATTACTTCATTTTGATGAATCTCTCCTTAAGACACAATCAATGCATATGACTCAGTCTGAAAAGCGTCTGCTTTAGACAATACTCTGTCAACACCTAGATGGCATCTTTAAGCCCATCTAAGACAACTTCGTGTCAACATCCTGATGGCATCCGTAAGCCCATCCCCGTTAAAAGTCCCTGCATCTGCAAGGGCAAATTTCTTGGTATTCTAGTGTTCAATCATCTTCCACCTTCAGATTCTGAATGGCACACAAGCCAATCTACATCCTCAGGTTTAAGAAAATTGAACAGGGGCAGCTGTCATACCCCAAAATTTGCCTACTGTATTTCCAGATAGTTTGGCTCAGGTAGTCTCTACAGGCTCATACAATCTCTAATGGCAAGCATGATCACTCTTCTCCTAAGCAATAGGTCCTTAACTAGGGTTTGGTTTCTCTCCAAGTAAAATCAAATTCTAAGACCTCAAATGGATCCCATGATCTCTCCTATGTTTCAAAGTATCCTTATACCAATATTCAAGTCCTAGTTCATAAGATTGCTAATTCAATTGCTCAAATGATTAATAGTCGACTAGTTTGACCTAAAAGTCAACTATGGTCAAACCACAGCCAAAATTACTGATTTTTGGTCAACAACAAGTTATAGTCATCATTTGATAAAGGGTTGATCATGATTCATCAAGAAAAGCTCCAAAATCATCAAGAGGAAAAGTTTCTAAATTAGGGTTTCTAGGAGAAAGTCAACCCAACTTTGACTGATCATATCTCTCTCATACTTTATTAGAAATTCCCCAACCAAAGCCTATTCGCAAGTAAACTTCATCCTCTACAACTTTGATGTTGGGCCCAAGGTCAAGAAATGCTTTCGCCTAAGAGATATAAGTCAAAACATTACAGGTCCTTCTAGAAGCTCGTAAAAAGCAGTTTTTTGTCAAGGGCCATATCATCAAGATAAAACCTATAAATGCAAAAAAGCTTCAAAAGTGGCTTGTAGAGGACATCTTGGGCTTTCCAGAAAGTCATGATCATCCCCATATGACAAATATTGAATGAGTTATGGCTTGCACAAGTTGGTCGATTTCGTGAAAATGCATAAAAAACCTAAGTGAGGAATTTTGTATTTTTAAGTATTGGGCCTTAACATTTGTTTTGTCCACGAGATAATAAGCCCAAAAGGGGTCCATTGGTCAAACATAATTATTTATTGTGATATTGTTTTATTTATATTTGATTTTATTCAATTAATTTCAAATAAAAATCAAATAAAATCATAAAATAATTATAAAATGATCATTTTTTAATGGATTCAAATCAGATCAAAATCATCATCCAATGGTCCATATCAAAGGAGAAATATGCATGAAATAGACTAGAACCAAGAATAGAAAGTTTTGGTGCAATTTTTAAATCAAATTTTCTTTTAGTCAAGGCAATTGATTCTTTCTATTTTTATTGACCTAATGCCCCCTCCATATATATACCACAAGTAAGACATGTTAGGGGACGAAGTCAGCAGCCACAAGCTAGGGTTTTTTCCACTCAAAATTTTCAAATAAAGCTGATGCATTCGAGTCTTGGCTTGCAGCCTTTTTGAAGAGCTTACAAGTACTCAATCGTGTCCCTAAATTATCATAGAGTAAGTATGGATCAAAATCAAGGACCTACACACTTTGAATCATGCCATACATAAACTTAGTGTTCATACTTTTTTTCAACTTTCGTACTTTTAATTCCATTATCTTTTAATTGAAACTAACATTACTAATACATTCCTGAAGTTCATTAGAGCATGTTATCACCATTGTTCGCAAGGTTTAATAATTGAATCATGAAACACCATGGCTAGGGCATGGTGAAGTTCTTCATCGTATTCACCGTTCCACTGCGTTTCAAGACAAACAGACAACATCAATGGATTCAGAACACCTTAATTAGGGGATCTGGGTGCCCTTTTATTTTTTCTAACGCGTAATTTTCGAGTTTGAATTTGCACAGGAACATCCATGAGAAATCGCAGGAAAAAACGCAGCGGAGTCCCTAGCAAAATCCGCAAGAAACGATGAAGGAGATGATGAACAGTGTCACGGACCCCCTGACTGCACGCGTGGCTCCTTCGCACTTCTCCATTGGGCGGTCAATGTTTTTTACTCTCTCTATTTTTCATTTGATGCCAGCAATAGTGGTGAACCCGTCCATGACGCGCCCACAGCTTTCTACCGTTGGATCTCCCATGAACACAGATCTGACGTCCTTGGAATGCTGCCCACAATGGACACTCAAAGAACCTGCCGTACAGGATCCACGCCCAGCCCTTTTTTTTCCTTGTTTTTGTTTGCTTTTGTTTATTTATTTAAATTAATCATTTAACTTATTAATTAACCACTAACCATTAATTTGGATTAATATTAGGATTAGGTGTTAATTAGTAAACTCTTTCCACTTATTTTTAATTTAGGGTAATTAGGCTAATTTAATTAGTTTAGGATATTTAATTATTTAATTAAAAATGATTAGTTCCTAGGTTTTACTTAAAACAATTTTTGACATAGTTTTTAACTTAATTTAATTAGTTAGTTATAATTTTTAACTTAATTTAATTAGTTAATAAGTTTTTTAGCCAATTATTAATTAGAATTTAATCTATTTAAATTAACTTAGAGTTAGTTAGGTTTCTAACTTCTAAACCTTAATTTCTTCTTGATTCTCTTCTTACCTCACACTCCAATGAATGTCGCATGAGTGTTTACTCGATTATTTAATTTTTGTTCTTTAAAATTCTAGAAATCGATGTATAGGTCGCAAGGGAATTTTTGTAATAGAGTATGACATTCACCTTCCGCATGTTAATTTCCGCAAATATTAACTGCTTAGATGTATGGCTAATAGGATTGCATGGCAAGATAAAATCAATCGCTAGCTAACCTTAACTCAAAGATGAATATCTGAACATAACACACATAATTGCTGCACACACTCACCTTTAGGGTACCCTCTCTTGGTTGCCTTCACGATCAAATAGTCAAGTCCCTCGAAACATAGGGATACCTTAGCACTTGCTGCCTACGATTCGAAATCATCATTGTCCCTTCGGAATGAAAGATCATAGTCCCTTCGAGTTGCATACGATAAATGATCTTGTCCCTCGAGTTGCCTTTGATTAAATGATGATAGTCCCTTCGAACGCTAAGGTATCCTTACATGTTTCCTTTATGACTATTCACATCTCATAGGACTTCCTACCCTCTTTATGGTATGATGATTCGATGACCCTTTGATGACCCGCACATCCAATGTATAGGAATACCTACACACAAATGGTATGGATAGTACTATCGCCTAAGTAAAGACTTAAAGAATAAGTTAGACCTAACAAACTTAGGGTAGGTAACTCTTAAGTGCTTGCTCACAACAAAATAATTCAAATGCTTTTCACACCCTGTTTTCTAACGTTTTCTTTTTAGACATTCTCAAAATCAAATTGTTACACCTTCCCTTTGTATAACCTACCCCCCATGGATAACCATGGATGCAAAGGGTGCTTACACCTTCCCTTTGTATAACCTACCCCCCGAACTCAATCTCTTTTCAAAGAAGGTCTTTCCTGTTCTTTTATACCATTCCTAATTGGATAAAATAAAAGTCGGTGGCGACGCTTGCTCTCCACAACATTTCTAAAAGTCAGTTCTCCCACCGTATTACAGTGAAGGTTATTTTCTTGCAACTCATGTAATCTCTAATAACAATTTTCTAACTATAGTGAACTCGAGAGTTGATATCTACCTGGAGTAGATCTTTTGATCGATACTACTATAGAAAATCCCTTTCACAACGGTTGAAAAAGAGATACCATCACGCGTGACATATTGTCGTGAAGTAGCGTGTGGTTATAAGTTGGTTGTTTCAACCATGGGCACACGACCGTTGTGATAAACTATGTAATACGCTATCTATTACAACGGTTGACGTAAAAAACCGTTGTCATAAATATAGTGTCATGGATTCGATACCCAACTATAGCCAAAATTAAAGCACATTAAAAAAACAACATTTCAACACAGTTATAAGTTCAAGCAGTTTTGATATATGTAGGAGTTTATTATAAAATATAGGATGACTTGTTTTTCCCTTCCCCTCATTTACCATATACAACCATTCAAATTTATTTTTGAGATAATAATCAGAAAAATTAAATTATTCTTGAAAAACAAATTAAACGATCCAATGTTTTTCGAATTACATGTCTCTTATAAATAATGATTTCCTCTTTAGCCTATAGGATTTGATTCAATCCCAAATTCTTCAAAGTAATGTTGATGAATGGATACCAGTATGAGTATTTCACACAAAATTTGATTTCCTCTTCTTTTCTAGTTTATTTTTCTAATATTAAGATTTGTGTGAAAGACGCGGACTGACATCCTTTTATCAATGTTGTTTTGAAAATTTTGTGGCATTGAATGAAATTCTATACACTAAAGAGGAAATTATGATTTACAAGATGTATGCAATTCGAAAAAATGTTGGATCGTCTAATGTTGATTTTCAAGAATAATTTAATTTTTTTAATTATTATCTCAAAAATCTATTTAAATAAATGCAAGTCAATGAGGGGTTAGTGAAACAAGCAATCACATATGATATAGCAAATCCACTAACAATATTTATCAACAAAAACATCAATTAATTAACATAGATTGAGAGATATTAATAACTAACCATTTCTCAAAGTTTTAAATGATAAGTAAATAACCAGAACCACTTGCTAGCTACACATGAAAAACCATTTATAAAAAATACAAAACAACATCAACAACAACAACAACAAGAACATAAACAACATTTATAAATAACATACATACCTTTAGTTGAAAAAGTGATTGTCTCATAATGAAGTTGAAGTTGATCTACTTGTGTTCTTATAAATAACATACATACCTGTAACCGATTACATCCAGAAGCGAACCCGATCACACCTGTTGCAAAACCAAAAATATGCAACTCTTTCTTATCATCTCAAAACCCCAATTCTCCTCGAGTTCCGACTCTGACTCGAAAATCACACCCATCCAACAACATCAACAACATTCAATAATCACTTTTATGATTCCAACAACAAAACTTACAGCAACTCATCACTCTATCACTACTCAAAACGTCGACATCACACAAAATGATAACTCAACACTAACTACTCCACGATCAATATGCAGTGCTGACGCATTTCAATCATCTAAGCTTCATCTTCTAAGGGTTATCCTACTCGCTTAACATATATCTTTCGCCATAAGAATCATCATCGACTCATCAAAATAATTCGTAATCACTTGGTTTAACTTCCAACAGTTCACCCCAAGGATAACCTCAAATTAATCCAACATCTCGCAATAACGAAAAGTCACAATTATTCCCACAAATACACCAGGACTTACACACAATGTCCCCGCCATTAGCCATAACATCGCCCTCCACTCCTAGAGATGCGAACAACACAAATACCTGATCATTCTAGGACACTTCGATCTGAACGCTAGATATGAATCCCAAATCTGTACCTTCTTCGAAATTGGAAAACAACATTGTCTCACCAACATTTGCACTTTTGCAATCCATGGAGCATAAGCTTCTCCCCCACTTGCTTTAATTCCACTCCTGCAAACAAATGATTAGAAAGCAAGAAAGCACCGAGAGTGTTCCCCACACATATTGCGTACTAAGGAACAACATGTCGACAGTATTCAACAGTCACACTACACTGACTCAACAACAACAACAGTAATTTAATAAAAATCAGAGTAATTTATTTTCAAAATAATATACAACAATTAGGATGCTACACTTCATCAACAATAAAATCTGCACAAACATGCATACATAGATATATATAAAACTTTTCAGATGAACCGATAAATAACTTCAACTTTATTAAAGAAGCGGAAAGAAACCATGTTTATACAAGGAAACATAATAAAATGAAGCATAATAATGAATAAATTACAATTTAAGCACACATAATTATACTTCTTCAACGTTAAACATCAAGCCATACATAATATAACACAATGGGACTGACACCGACTCAATGCATGTGGTACCATAACACGTCGCTTTTTTCCATATAAGGCCACATCGCCATTTGCCATTGAGGCCACATCGTCATTTTCCATTAAGGCCATGCAACAACATAAAATGCATTGATATTCCGACTTACTAATGCCATGCCAATACAGGACATTGTCATCATCATCATGCAATATATTATGCAATTCATTCATACATCGTTCGTACAACACCATCACGTTTAATCACAATAATATGCATCACACTTCATACAACACTAACATATAAGGCTTAGCCTCTGACCAAAATAATCATTTTTCGTTATCAAAATTATTATCACATTACAGAGAATATCTTTAGCTTCCCGTAGGTAAAAACGGCACGTCAAACAGACACTCGAGTCAATAGTTATCAATTTTTAAAGTTTTAACCAAACTACAAACATCGACATAATATACCGATGCCACAACCACTCATTATATACAAACTAAATTTATTTCCAGAACCTAAAACCATTTTATTTAAAATGATATCGCGTTAGATTTCTAACGCTTCGAATGTGAACCCAAACGGAGTTACGGTTCGAAAGTTATGATTTTTTCAAGTTTTCCAAAATCTGTACAAACAGCGGCAACCGGTTACCATCAGAGCCGTAACCGGTTACACCCTTTTAAAACGCCCAGAAATGCTATTTTCAAGTGGTAACTGGGTACGCATATATCGGTAACCGATTACCACTGAACTAGAGTAAAAAAATCACATTTTTTATGCTACGAAACTCAATCCAATCCACCCTAAAACGCCAATTTTGAAAGCAAAACAATTTCTTTTTGTTCTATCAATTATGCACTAACATTACCCATCAATCTAACTCAATTCACATCATCAATTTCACTAATTGACACATAAAATGCATCAAAGATTCATCAATAGGTAAAACCCCATAAAGAAAAACAGTGAAAACTCAAGAACACACAGTCATGGAACATAATCATCAACATACCCCATCATTATGCAACCCATTATAGAGTTAGAATCTCACCCTACCTTGGTATTCCTATCAAAGCTTCTTCACCTCTAACTATGGAGCTCTCACTTCATCTTCCTCAAGCCCTAACTCTCTCCCTCTTTCCCCTTCTTCTGTTCTTTCCCTTTTTCATGTACTGACTATTTCTCCCAACCTCTTCCCCTTTTTTTATTATTTTATAATATTATTATTATAACTACTAATTCCACATGATTACATTAATAGTAATAATTCTCACTAATTATTTAATTAAATAATATCCACCTAATATTAAATAACTAAATAATTAATAACTAATATAATTTAATTAGTCCTACTCTCTACACCACCAATTATTTAATTAAATAATATCCACCTAATATCACTTTGGAAGAAGTCGAGACGGTGGTAAAATTAAAAGAATTTTCAAAAGAAAAATATTTGAAAATTGAAGATAATGGTGAAGGCTTAAGTGTTTCAAGATGAGGAACTGAGTGTACAGGGATGTCCAAATTAAAGAAGTTTGATGAATCAAAGGAAAAATGTTTTAATTTTCAGAAAATCAGTCACTTTAAGAAGGATTGTCCTGAGAGAAAGCTCAATGGTGATTCTGTTTAAGTTGTGGTTGCCTTGGATGAGGATGGTTATAAGGATGTTGGTGCGCTAGTGGCATCGAGTTTGGAGACTGAAGATAATTGGGCATATAGACTCAGGTTGCTCTTATCACATGTGTCGAAGGATAGAATACTTTGATACTTTGAAGCTAATGCAAGGTGGAGTAGTTCTCCTTGGTGATAATAAGTCTTGCAAGGTTCATGGTATTTGTAGCAACCTGCCCTAAAAATTTAGATTTTAGAGTCGCCACCTATTCTGCCAGGGCGAATATGAAACCCTACGAAGTTTAGAGATCTGGATAAGCTATTATAATCAGGTCAAAGGAAGGTGTTAGGCACCCTTAACCCTTTCCTAAGATTTTGTCTAAGGTAAAGGTTTATGGCTTAAGAGTATTAAGGTGATAGAAAGTTAAATAAGACAAACTTTAAACCTTATTGAAGTTTTGGGGAAGGGGACTCCCCTTGTTACCAAGTGCCTACGTACCTCCTTAGGGAGGATCAAAGTCTACGTAGTTCGGGGTATGTTGGTGTTTTTTAGAGGTTGTACGCCTTTGTAATTTGTACGTTGAAGTGTGTTTTAAATTGCAGTTTGCAGTTATGCAATTATCGCAGTTTCGTAGTTCGTAGTTTTGTGAAGATGTTAAAAGTTTATTATAGCATACAACCCAAATTAGTATTATCTTGAGATTTTGTTAATCGCATTGATCAATCGATTTGATCAATATAATTAACAAATTAGTGACGAATTACTAATTATCATAACCGATTGATTCAGTTAAAACCATTAGCAAATTATACCTGTTTAAATATTTTATTTAAATTAAAGTTGAATAGTTTATCATTAATCATTGTAATCAATTGATTTGATTAAAATAATTAACAAATTGACCCTAATATAAATTAGCTCGACAAAATTTATTTTGTCGATAATCATCATAATCAATTGATTCGATTAGAACGATTAGCGAAGGAAATCTTGATGTGAAGTTTTAATAAGAATTAATCCTAATATACTTTTGTTAGATTAAAAATATGATTTTTAATCAACGCGTTTATTAGGAATAATCGAATCGATTAAGAAATTTGCATAAACCCCATTGAACCAATTAATTAAAACTTAATTAGCTAAGTAAAATTAATTACTAAGTTAAATCACTAAACTAAAATAATTAATAAGTTAAATTACTTAACTTAATTAATTTATTGAAAGAAAAACTTAATAAAAATAAAAACTATGAAAGAAAAGAAAAGGGGTTATATAAATAAATAAAACAAAAAAATTGGAAAACGTGGCGCGTGATCCTGTGTGGTTGACCTGTTAGGGTCCTTGGTGTGTCTGCGTATTCCCAAGCGTTGGATATGATGTTGGTGGAAATCAGATGGTGGTGATTGAAGACGTATGGCGGATGTGCGTTGATGAGAATCATGGGATCAGCGTTTGAAGGTTTTAAAAAAACATTGCTCAACCTAGGGATCGAACCCAAGTTTCTTTGGCCACCAATACATTCATGTTTCACCACCTGTACCAAGCTTAACAACTGATAGTAAATCGAAACAAAAACATAATATTCAATGATTCGTTGGCTAATGGAACTGGAAAGAACTCAGTGACGTGGATCCCACTAATGCATACGCATCCAATCAAAATTGGGGAGTAGGGGTGGGAATAGGCCAGGCCGGCCTACAGGGGCCTATAGCCTAGCCTACTTAAGGCCAGGCCAGGCCAGGCCTATCTGATAAAAAGGCTAGGCTTGGGATTTTTTAAAAGCCTATTTAATAAAATAGGCCAGGCCTAGGCTATTAAAAAAGCCTATAAAGCCTTGTAGGCCGGCCTATATTTTCATATATATTAAAATTAGTCTAAATAGGTTGACCTATATATGCATATATATTAGAAAAAGTGTTAAATAGATTGGTCTATATATGCATATATATTAGAAAAAAAATGCTAAATAGGTCGGTCTAAATGTTCATATATATGTGACCTATAAGGCTTCTTAAGTAATATGAATTAATTGAAAATATTAATAAGAAAGAGGCTTTTAAATAGGCTTTCAGGCCAGGCCAGACTTTTAAAAAGGGCAGGCCAGGCTGAAAAAACGAGCCTATAGTAGGCCATAGGCCAGGCTCAGGCCTTGTAAGTTTATCGTAGGCTAGGCCCAAGCCTTATAAAGCCTAGCCTAGCCTAGCCTATTCTCACCCCTATTGGGGAGACCAGAATAGAAGAGTTCACGGGCCAATGAAATGAGGGAAGAGAAGTAATCAATGTTGACCAACCAATAGTGATACACAGTGGTGCCACGCATGTAAGTCATCCGGTCCAAGAGCTTCAACGCCGCCGCAACAGTAACGCCAGTTGTCTTCTCCGACAAGAGTAATTCCTACAACCTACAAAAAAGGTTCACACAAGACGGGAAAATAGCCCAGATCACGTAAATAATACGCTGCGAATCCAATGGAGATGTTAGTTTCTCTTGAAACGGTCTACAACCATGAATACGATGAAGGATGACCTTCATGCCTTAACAATGGCAAAGAATCGTTCCTGCATCAAAACTTTAGAGTAATTGTTCAAATCGATCCTAAACATGATGGAAAATATGAAATCACGTACAGAAGCCATTTAAATTTCATAGAATATCAATTTGAACCTCAAGAACCTGAACGAATCTGTGTAACCTTGGTGGCGCGATCTTGGCGTGTTTCTAACTTCCCAAATGGTTGGAACGAATCCCTTGAGTCCTAAGGAGATATTAGATGTTTTTGATCTCATTCTCCTTCCCTTTATGGTTTGAACGTGATAAGTACATATAGTGGAGTGCATTAGATCAAAAGTTGGGCTTGGACATCAAGTTCTTAGTGAGATTGAAATTTGATTCAGATGTGTATTAAATCTTTCTATTTTTGCCAATCTCTCTCCATAATCATTCTAGCACGAATTTAGATCCCTTTAATTGGGTTTGGATCTGGATAAATGGATGGGAATTGATTCATGAGATATTCCTTCATTTAGTTATGATTTTATTTGGTTTTTCATTGATTTTAAATAAATAAAATCAATAGTAATTGAAATAAAACCATAAAATAAATGGTAGTTGATTCATGGGGTCTCAATAAGCTTAATATCACGTGGATAACCCAAGATTATAGGCCCATTGCTCAAAGGTGTGAAAATCATCAATTAGGGTTTCATCCATTTTCCAAATTTCTCCCAATTTCTGACAATCGTAACTCACTCAATTTTTATCCTATGAAGGTGTTATAGGACTTTTTGGAAAGCTAAAGATGTCCTTTATAAGCCACTTTGGAACATAGTTTTCATTTGGAGATTTCATCTTGATGATATGGGCTTTGACAAAAACTGCTTTTTGTGATCTTCTAGAAGGACTTGTAATCTTTTGGACCATATCTCTTAAATGGAGCATTTTTGGCCGTGGCATTAGAGAGACAAAGTTATAGAGAATTCAATTTCCTTCAAGATAGGAATTGGTTGAGAAATTTCTGATGTTCCATGTGAGAGTTGTGGCTGGTCAAAGTTCAGTTGACTTTTAGGTTAAAAACCCTAATTTAGAAACTTTGAGTTTTCTTGATTTCTGAACTTTTGACTGAGCAATCTTGTGAGTCAGAGCTTGAAACTTGTCATGGAGATGATTTGAATCCCAAGAGATCATATGAAGCTTACTTGAGGCCTTGATACATCCTTTCTCCTTAGCCAATCCAAAACCCTAATTTGAGGACCCTTTGATTAGGGGAGGTGTGCATTCAGTCAAGTCTTGAGCTTTTGATACTTGTATGAGCTTGAAAGTAAAAATGTGATGGGCAAATTTTGGGGTATGACAGCTGCCCCTGTTCAATCTTCTTAAACCTGAGGATGTAGATTGGCTTGTGTGCCTGTTGGAATCTGAAGGTGGAAGAGGATTGAACACTAGAATACCAAGAAATTTGCCCTTGATGATGCAGGGACTTTTTAGGAGATGGGCTTAAAGATGCCATCCAGGCGAAATATTGTCGGAGGTGGGCTTAAAGATGCCATCTTGGATTGAATGGCGTAAGAATACGCAGGTCTCACGCTTTTCGAATCGAAGAGTAATTAAATAATGGAAGACCCCTAAATTTACCTTATACTTGAGTGTGAAAGAAGGAAAGTCCTGCTAAAGCCTGAGACTTACATAGCGAGGATTCGTAGTTTGTCGTGTGAAAGATGGTCCACTTGCTATAGTGCTAGCAAGCTTCCACAGTTTGTATAAAAGGAAGGATTTACTTATTATAGTTCTAGTAAACCTTTGCATATACCCTGGATGAGAAAGGGATTACCTGCTATTGGTTCTAGCAAGCTTACCTGCATAAAAAGGGATCACTTGCTATGGTCCTAGAAAGCTTACCTGCGTAAAAGACTCTCTTGCTATAGTTCTAGCAAGGTCATCTGCATAATAAGGATTTACTTGCTATAATTCTAGCAAGTTTACCTGCGTAAAAAGATTCATTTGCAGGAAAGGCTCCTGGGAAGGATGGAATATGTCTTAAAGAAGACTGCCTACAATGATTCCTGGAAAGGACCGGTAACTTTCGTCTTGATCATTTGTGAACTATCTTCGGATAATTGCTCAGAATTAAGCATCAGGATTGTATTTGTCTTGAATGAGTGTCCGGATTAAATCATTGTCTTGATTGTCTCTGCATTGTATCTTAGACGATAATATTCATTTGATTGTGGAATGACCTGAAAAGGCAACATTAACTTTATACAATGTCATGATGCATGTGTTGTGTAATGAGATTCTCAAAATATATGAGAATCTTGTATGTTATGTATGTATTATGAACAATGTATGCATGAGCTAGTTGGATGATGTATGGACACCACTATGTGGTTGAAGCGCATTAGTAATTCCGTATAACAATCTCTGATTGGGGAAAATAAATCCCTATTCGTTGCCTGGAATGATATTTAACCAGCGTGAATATTTGAAGGAGATCACTACCGAGGGACCGACATGATGAATAAACGTAGCTATCAAAAGCGAGGCTCGCAGTTTGTTGTGTAAAAGGGATTCACCTGCTATAGTTCTATCAAGTTTACCTGCGTTAAAAAAAGGATTACCTCCTATAGTTCTAGCAAGCTACCTGCATAAAAATTCACCTGCTATAGTTCTAGCAAGCTTTCGTACATCCTGCATAAGAAGACTCTATTATTATAGTGCTAGAAAGATCATCCGCATAGAAAGATTCACCTGCTATAGTGCTAGCAAGCTTATATGGATAAAAAGATTTACCTGCTATAGTTCTAGCAAGCTTATCTGCATAAAAAGATTTACCTGCTATAGTGCTAGCTTATCTGACTAAAAAGATTTACCTGCTATAGTGCTAGCAAGCTTACCTGCATAAACTTCTTGACACATACGCAGAAGTCAGAAGTATAAGGACCAGTAACTTGGTGTTCTACATTGTGTATGCACAGAGTGTAGCGTGCATAGCGTGCAGAGCGTGGTGTGTAAAATGTAGTGTGTAAAGCGTAGCGTGTAAAACGTAGTATGTATAATGCTTGTATAAATATTGCGCACATACATATAACGGCTATACATGCATGCGACCCTGATGTTTGTACAATGTAGATGTATGAACTATATGTATGTGTAATGTAAATGTTATATGTATAAGAGGATTTTGTTTATGGTATCCTGTTGATGTATTAAGATGATGCTTGTGCGCATGTTTACAAGCGGAGATCTAATGATGTGATATTCCAGTTCTTAGATCAATTTCGAATGCGTAATGATTATGCTTATGTATATGTTGATTGATAAATTCCTATATGTGTGTGTTGGTTAGTATGTATATGCTAATGCTAATGCGTATGTATGTATGGTGATCCCCAGATTTTATCTCCTTATAACCCATTGAATTTGTTTAAACCATGCAACGAATATGCTCATGCCAACTAGTAATGCTTATGCGTAGAATTTTTTCAAGCAGAACTTCAGGTTTCAATCTCCTTCTGGACCATTAGGTCCTGAACCAATCCCCTGGTACCCTTTTTTTGAATTGTCTAGACGTTTTGATGTATGAGATGTAATGTATTAACCAATTTATGTAATGCATGACTTATGTATATTTGCATGATGCTCCAATGATAGGTTATTGATAACCAAAGCGTATATAGCTTGCTAATGTTGTAAGGTTGTTTGATAGGGTGGGGTGTGATGCTAGCGTGACTTCCCAATATCTGCTTTTGAACTTGAAGATCGTTGTTTAGGAGAAAGATTTTTTGGAGGTTGTAAAGTGCGAGGATGCCTTTGATTAACCTATTTCGAGATCTCTTTGATACTAAGTGTGTATTCGTAGATGACGCCATGCCCTTTGAGAAGTAACTCCAATGCAATGCGCATGCAAGTTTTCAAATCGAAGTCTGTTATGAATTAGAACTGGATGATCGGAGATGAATATTTGAAGAAGCTTAGTGGTTAGGAACCGTTTTAACAACCCTAGGAGTCAGTATAACAAAATCCTGATTAATATGCTTTCGTAGTTAACCTTGCCTCAATTAGGACTTTTGAATGTTGTAACTTAGCCTGGTTCATGGTTTAAGAAAAAACGAATATAAGGCTCAAAATTTATTTAACCCACCCCTTTCTCCTTTATGTTCTCCAATCCTAAAGTTCGTATAATCCAATGAATGTATTTCATTTGCAAGAGAATTGTTTCAGTTCTGATGATGAGCGGAAGCATTAGTAAAGATCCAAGCACCAATGAAAAATGTTGTAGAGATCCAAGCATTGATGAGAAGCTTCGATGATTTAGCAGTCACAAGATTATCCTTTGTATTTTTCTTTTGTTTTTCTATCCCTTATTTTTGCATGAGCCAATTCTTTCGAATTTGATCCATCGGGATGCCCTAATTTTTGCCTAAGTCATTTTTGTTTTCTTTTATGGGACTTAGTGGGTGCTTTCCTCCTCTCTTTTTTTTTGCATGCTCTGTTAGTGCTTTTATTGGCAGATTGGCATCTATGTTTGGCTAAAACATAATAGCAGTAAAACATAATATTAATGTGAATCTTGCAAGTTTAAAAAGAACAAAACAGGTATAAGCAAGATGTTAGATGGAATGTCATGACATCAATTATTGACATCGCGCCTGCAGAACTGAAAGGAAGATTCAGTTTGTACTTAACAGATACAGGATATTCATAGAATATTTTGTAATCCTATGTGGCGCATATTTAAAGGTCAAAAGAATAATTGAAGAATCAGATCAGAAGATTGAAGATTCAGGAAGAATCAGATCAAAAGATTGAAGATTCAGCAGTTTCTAATTAGGAGATAACTTAGGAAACTCATGATTAAAAGGCCTTATTTGTAGCAGAATATTTTTGCATATTTGTAACAACAAAGAGTGCTGTGATTTGTAAGCCCAAATCCAATTGGGATCAGGTTATAAATAGGAAACTTTGTAACCTAGTTTAAGAGAAAAAAACCTTGTTCTTAACGATGTAGTCATTAGGTTTTCTATAGGTAGACCACCCAGGTTGTGGGATGGCTGCCATGTCCTTCTCAAAACCTGTAGGTTAGAGAAGTGATTGTCCTCACTCGGAACCTGTAGGTAAGAGTTGAGTATTATAAAGATTGAAGTTGTGAAGCAAGATCAAGTATGTGTTCATTGTTAATTGTGTAAATAGTTGTTGTAGGGTTGTAACAGTTAGGTATCACTAGGGAGTGAGCAGAGGTTCTCTTGTCTTGGATGGAGTTTTGAGATAAAGGTTGCATTGGGTAGTGACTAGGTAAACCAGAGGTTGTTTACATAAAATAGTACTACTGATAGTGAAATCTTCTTCCTGGCTTGGTAGCCCCTAAAGTAGGTAGTTAGACCGAACTGGGTTAACAATTAAGTGTGTTATTTATCTTCTGCATTGTTTGTTCAGTTAAGAATGTTATGACTTTGTTTATAACATCAGGTTCATAAGTGTTAGCTGTTCCTAAAAAGAACCATATTAAGATTATAATCTAGTTATGTCTACTGAACGTGTGTGATCCCAGGTCTCATTGACTATTATTTAGGAGTAAGTAATTTATGAGGGATCCTTCTATTCTGCTTATGCTACATTAATAACAGATCTAATGTCTTGACATCGGGATTGACATCTAAGTCTGTCATACCAGGATTTTCAATTGGTATCAGAGAAGGCATCCTGTCTGTTTCTGGATGAGATCCATAAGGGATAAATTCTGGTTGTGGTAAAAGTAGAAGAGTGTTTGAACAAAGAATGTTCATATTGTATGGTCCCTTGAAGTGGAGGATGGACCTATATGATTAGACCTACCTGACCTAAGAGTTGTGTTGCTGAAACAAGGAGTGCTAAATCCAAAGACTTCATGTGGGAGTGAAGAACTTGAATTTCAGAACTAATTCGACCTGTATCTATGGACAGAGGAGAACCGTTTCAAAAGCTTTGTGCGGGAGTGAAGATATTGATAAGGTAATCTCTGTATTTTTGGGAGTTTGTCAGGTCGGGATTTTGGTTAGGTCTAGTCAGTTGCTTGGTGCAGAAGCAAGCATTGTTCAAGGTTGAGCAGCAATCAATTTGTAGTTGTCATGCTTACTACTAACACTTAAAGTAAGCATTGTGTGAGTTCAGTTGAGGTATGACTATTTTCCGCTGCATAGTCTCTGAGAAACCCTAGGGTTATGTATAGTCAACAGAATGTATGGCAGGTATTGTCAACTATGATTAAAGTGTCAAAGATACTTGAGTATCCTCTCAAGTCCACTCATAATGACATGGGTTATTAGAGCTGATGAATGTTAACTGATCAATGATATTCATAATTATCTGCAAATGTGTACCTTGAAATCTTCAAGGTTGAAGTGTTCCTAGAAGGAGGAACACATGTTTTACTAGACGTTAGGACATTAAGAACTGGTATGCAGCTACCAGCTGAAGAACAGATGTTCTGGTGCTAAACTAATGTAGTGTGAAAACATTGGTTTGGAACCTACTCCTGGTCTGGAAGAGGAGACATTTGGCTAAGTTAATCAGGACACGATTAACACGTGCTCAGTTCTACTAAGAAAACTCACGAAGATATTCCTTTCTAATCCTTTGTGTTGTACTTATGAAGAGCCAATATCTGTGAGTTTCCTCTGATCAACGAAACCAGATAAGTATTCATAACCATAGAGCAGTTGTTGGAGCTGAATACTGTGTCTCAATCACAGTGAAATATGGTTAAGAATGTGTACTGCCCTAGTTGTTATCCAGAAAGGGTAGTGCTGTTTGAAATCAAGGAAGTCAGATGGATCTGACTAATTTAGTGTCATGCTATGACTAAGTCTATTCCAGAAACCTAGCTGAGGGAATCTCCTCTATAGGTACAGACTATGGCATCCTTCATCTCAAAATCAGAATGAAAGTCTGAAGAAAAGGTTATTGAGATGATGGCTACTTTATCCGTTGATGTGTCTGGATATTGCTGATAATTGGATTATTCTGTTACTAACCTGAGTGTTGTCAATTTGAGATTAAAGATGTTAACCAAGAACCATGAAGGATGATGTCATATCTGATGTTACAACATCTCAAGATCTTCAGTTATTTTTATTTGCCAAGAACAGAAAGTATAAATGTGAAGAGGTAATCAATCAGAATGACCTAGTGTGAGTAGAAAATTCTAACTGAAAAGCTGGTAAGTGTAACACCCTTCTAATACCCCGCATAAATAATAAACAATAATCAGAGTAAACATGAAAAAGGGCATTACAACTTCCAAATAATTAAACAATTATACTCATGTCATGCCATAAAGGAGAACGTCAACCAAATTTATTCAGATTCATCATGTTAACACAGCGGAATTATCTTTAACATCTGAATAACAAACAGCCAAGTCACAGACTAAAAACATCAACATACAAACTCATCCAAAATAAAAAGTTTAACAAGTAACTCTAAACGACGCCCCCAGTGTTACACGACCAGAGCATGACACGGACCCAACTGACTCTAACGAACTACTTGACGAGCTAATCCTCACCAAGTACGAGAGCTACTCCTCAATCTGAAAAATAACAACAGTAAGGGTGAGTCTCATTCACATTTAACTAATGTTATAAGATATAAATAATAAAATATCATTTCACATGCCATTCACCCAATCACAGTTATGATCAGATTCAAACCATCAAATCAGTAAGCAAACAACCAAATTAACACATATTATAACATTGGACAATCTTCCATTCATGTTATAATAGCAAAACAGCCTAATGCAATGCAACTACATGCATGTGGTACCAAAATCTGGGATAACCCAACTCACCGACCCACCATCGTCAAGGATACGGCAACACCCACTCACTAATTCCACACAATGGGAATTAGCTACCACTGATCCACCATCGTCAAGGACCAGCCACATAATGATTATGAATGCATGCATCAACCATAACATGCTCATCACCCACATACATCGATCAATGTCATAATCATCAATAAATCACATATTTCATACCAACAATACATGTATAATAAAACACCAGTTATAACCACATCATCATATAGGTAAGACATTCGTTAGTGTACCTATAAGCATATCCCACCACAACAAATAAGATCGAGTGTTTTAAAAATAATTCAAGCCACAACTCAAAACACCATTTGATTGTATAAATTATTTGATTAGCTTCACTGTACTCGAAACGGCACCAAAATCCGGCTTACGGTTTAAAAGTTACACATTTTTAAACTTTTCAAAACGGCCTGTCGCATCAACTAACAGCACGCGGCGCCACACACATTCGCGGCGCGTAACGAATCGGAACAACGCCTTCGCGGCGCAAACAAGGTTTCGCGGCGCGGAACGAGAAGAAACTACGCCTTCGCGGCGCGGCCATACTCTCGCGGCGCGTACTGAGCACAACAAAACTTCCTGGCCTTCTGCCACGCAGTTCGCGGCGCCAACTCCTGGACGCGGCGCGAACTGGCGAATTCCAGCGCTCTGAATAGCAGAAAACAGCCTGCGATTTCGTCCCTCTTTCACCGAATCACTACCAAGCAAATCTCATTCCAACCAGATTTCGCATACAGTGAAATAACACATATTATAACACATTTATAATACATTCAACCATCCAATTATCACCAATACATGATCAATATAATCATTATGCATCAATCCTCCCAAAACCTAACATTTCTACAACCTAAGCACAACCCAATTGATGCGAATAACACGATCAATTCTATCATACCATCTATAAGCCCATAATAGAAGATAAACGGAAGAGTCCCCCCTTACCTGAAGGTTGATTCTTCGTTCTTCCTCGGTCGCACTTCTCCGTTCCTCTTCTCTTTTCACGTTCAGACTTCTTTTCCCAATACTGTAACCTTGTCTATTCTACCACTCCTTCTATTTTATTAAGAATAAAATAAAATTATTTTAATTAGTAATAGGGCCTACCAATGCACCCCCTCCCTTACTAACCACAACTCAAGCCCAATTGCTTAATTCCTCATAATTCAATTAATTTAATTAAATTAAATTATGAAAATAAATGGAGTGTTACAACTCTCCCCCACTAAATAGTTTTCGTCCTCGAAAACATACCTTAGGCAAATAACTCTGGATAGGAATCCTTCATCTGACTCTCCAATTCTCAAGTCACATTCCCACCTGCTGGTCCTCCCCAAGCTACTTTGACCAGTGCTATCTCCTTGCCACGCAATTGTTTCAGCCTTCGGTCTTCAATCCTCATAGGCAAAGTTTCAACTGTCAGATTGTCCTTTACCTGTACATCATCGACTTGGATCACATGAGATGGATCAGCAATGTATTTCCTCAACTGTGATACGTGGAATACATCATGCAGATTCGCAAGCGTCGGTGGCAACGCAATACGATACGCCACTTCTCCCACCCTCTCCGTAATCTGGAACGGACCAATGAATCGCGGAGTCAACTTCCTTGATTTCAGTGCTCTACCAACACCAGTTGTGGGGGTCACCCTCAATAACACATGATCTCCTGCTTGAAATTCAAGTGTCCTCCTTCTTTTATCATGATAACTCTTCTGACGACTCTGAGAAGTCTTCATCTTCTCCTGAATCATCTTGATCCTTTCTGTTGTCTCCTGAACAATTTCCGGTCCAATCACGGCACTTTCGCCAGATTCATACCAACATAAAGGCGTTCTACACCTCCGACCATACAAAGCTTCAAACGGAGCCATACCAATACTCGAGTGGAAACTATTATTGTAAGTAAATTCGATCAAGGGTAGATAACTATCCCAAGCACCGCCTTTTTCCAACACACAAGCACGCAACAAATCTTCTAGTGATTGAATAGTTCTTTCCGTCTGTCCATCCGTCTACGGATGATAAGCAGAACTCAATCTCAGCTTAGTACCCAAAGCCCTCTGCAAACCTTCCCAGAATCTGGATGTAAACCTTGGATCTCTATCCGACACGATACTCGAAGGAATACCATGTAAACTCACTATCCTGTCAATATACAATTGAGCCAGCTTCTCCATTGGGTAATCCATTCTCATTGGTATAAAGTGAGCAGACTTTGTCAACCTGTCTACAATAACCCAAATAGCTTCACAATTCTTCACCGTCCTCGGCAAACCTGAAACAAAATCCATAGATATACTATCCCACTTCCATTCCGGAATAAATAACGGTTGCATAGCTCCATACGGTTTCTGATGCTCAATCTTCGACTTCTGGCAAGTCAGACAAGCATAGATAAATTCAGCTATTTCCTTTTTCATTCCAGGCCACCAAAACAGCCTCTTTAAGTCATGATACATCTTAGTAGCACCAGGATGAATACTCAATCCGCTACGATGTCCTTCTTCAAGAATACTCTTCCTCAATTCGGCAACATCAGGAACACAAACACGATTACCAAACCTCATTATACCATTCTCGTCGATTCTGAATTCACCTCCTTTATCTTTATTAATCAGAGCCAACTTATCAACCAACTCTACATCAGTCTTCTGACCTTCTCGGATTTCCTCAAGAATACTACTAGTCAGCTTCAGCATACCCAATTTAACACTGGTAGGAGTGTCTTCACATACTAAACTCAAATCTCGGAATTGCTCAATTAAATCCAATTCTCTCACCATAAGCATAGACATATGCAAGGACTTCCTACTCAATGCATCGGCAACAACATTTGCTTTACCCGGATGATAATTCAGTTCAAAATCATAATCCTTGAGAAATTCTAACCATCTTCTTTGTCTCATATTCAACTCTTTTTGGTCAAAGAGGTACTTCAAACTCTTGTGATCACTAAATACTTCAAACCTTGAACCATATAGGTAATGCCTCCACAATTTCAACACAAATACCACTGCTGCCAACTCTAAGTCATGAGTCGGATAGTTTCTCTCATGCACCTTGAGTTGTCTCGACGCATAAGCGACTACCTGTTGATTCTGCATCAGTACACCTCCTAATCCTGACAACGAAGCATCACAATACACAACAAAAGATTCCGCCGGATTCGGCAAAATCAAGATCGGCGCACTAGTCAACCTCTTCTTCAACTCTTGGAATCCTTCTTCACATTTCGAATCCCAAACAAACGCTTGACCCTTCCTAGTCAACTTAGTTAACGGTAATGCTAACTTTGAAAAACCTTCAATGAACTTTCTATAGTAACCCGCCAGACCAAGGAAACTACGGATTTCGGAAACTGACCTCGGAGCTTCCCACTGAGACACTGCTTCTACTTTCGTTGGGTCAACGGCAATACCATCCTTAGAAATTACATGCCCAAGAAAGCTCACTTCGTTTAACCAGAACTCACACTTTGACAGTTTTGCATAAAGTTTCTTTTCCTTCAATAGTTCCAATACCACTCTAAGATGATCTGCATGCTCTTTTTCATCCTTAGAATATATTAAAATATCATCAATAAATACTACTACGAACTGATCCAGAAAAGGATGGAAGATCCTATTCATATACTCCATGAAAACCCCCGGCGCATTGGTTACTCCAAATGGTATCATTGTATATTCGTAATGACCATACCTCGTTCTAAATGCTGTTTTCTGAATATCGTCCGTCTTCACCCGAATCTGATGATATCCCGACCTTAAGTCAATTTTGCTGAACACACATGCTCCAACTAGTTGATCCATCAAGTCATCAATCCTCGGCAAGGGATACCGATTCTTGATAGTAACCTTGTTGAGTTGTCTGTAATCCACACACAACCTCATTGAACCTTCTTTCTTCTTCACTAGTAACACCGGTGCACCCCACGGTGAGACACTAGGACGAATAAATTTCTTCTCAAGTAAATCTTCCAATTGATTCTTCAACTCATTCAATTCCGATGCCGACATACGATAAGGTGCCATCGACACAGGATTAGTTCCAGGAATTAGTTCAATAGCAAATTCTACTTCCCTCTCTGGCGGCAATTCTCTTACATCTTCTGGAAAGACTTCTGGAAATTCACATACTACCGGTAAGTCACTACTCACCGCTTTCTTTTTCACTTCCATGGATGCAATCAACATGAACACGACAGCCCCGTCCTTCATTGCTTTATCCACTTGTCTAGCCGTCATCTCTAAGTCCTCAACAATGACATCTTCAGGGAAAATAACCGTTTTCGTGAAACAGTTGATATGAACCCGATTAAATTGCAACCAATTCATACCCAAGATAACATCAAGTTGTTCCAACGGAAGGCACACTAAATCCATTCCGAATTCTCTACCAAAAATATCAATTGGACAGTTCAAACAAGCGAACGAAGTAGTCACTGAACCCGACGCAAGAGTGTCAATGACCATACTTCCATTAATCTCAGATATTTCCAAATTCAGTCGTTTAGCACAATCCAATGAAATAAACGAGTGAGTTGCCCCAGTATCTATTATTGCAATTAAAGGAGTGCCATGGATAAAACACGTACCTTTAATCAACCGATCATCTGGAGTAGTCTCTGAACCAGATAAGGCGAACACCTTACCACCAGCTTGATTCTTCCTCGGCTTAGGACACTTAGGACTGATATGACCTTCTTCCCCGCAGTTGAAACAAGTTACAGTGTTCCCTTTGCACTCAATAGCAATGTGACCTGCCTTTCCACATCTATAGCACTTCTTTTCTTCGCTCTTGCATTCGTGAATGCGATGTCCAGGTTCTCCACACTTGAAGCACTTAATAGGAGCACTAGAGTCTCCCCCACTAGGCTTCTTCCAGCCTCCAGCTTTCTGGTTACCCTTACCATATGGCTTACCACGATCCATATGCTTTTTCCCTTTCCTGTCGACTAACTCGCGAGAGTGCGACGACTTCAGTTTAATATTGTCCTCTTCAAAGATTCGGCTGCAGTCAACCAAATCGACAAACCTGCGAATCCTCTGGTATCTGATACCCTGTTTAATCTCATCGCGGAGACCATTCTCAAACTTAACACACTTCGAGAATTCACTAGCCTCATCATTATTGTAGTGGACATAATACTTTGCTAGCTCCACAAACTTGGACGCATACTCTGGCACAGTCATGTTACCTTGTGTCAGCTCCAAAAATTCAATCTCTTTCCTGCCTCTAACATCCTCAGGAAAGTACCTCCGCAAGAATTCTCTCTTGAACACGGCCCAAGTGATTGCAACACCTGCAGCTTGCAGTTCGTCCCTACTAGCCATCCACCAATCATCGGCTTCTTCAGACAGCATGTGAGTTCCATATCTCACCTTCAGATTTTCGTCACAATCAATCACCCGGAAGATCCTTTCAATCTCTTTCAGCCACTTCTGGGCGCCTTCGGTATCGTGAGTGCCTTTGAACAACGGAGGGTTGTTCCTCTGAAAACTATTCAGCTGCCTGTCAGCACCAATTCCAGCTCCATTGGCATTCCCTCCCAGCACACCAGCAATCATGCCCAGAGCCTCAGCGATAGCATCATCGTTTCTTCCTCCTCTTCCAGCCATTGTTCTGCTAAATATCAAACAATATCTATTAGAACAAGAAGTATCGACAGTGTCAACCTTACACTAATCACATACGAGGGATTAACCGACACTAAGACTCTGACTCAACGACCGACAATGCTCTGATACCACTATTGTAACACCCTTCTAATACCCCGCATAAATAATAAACAATAATCAGAGTAAACATGAAAAAGGGCATTACAACTTCCAAATAATTAAACAATTATACTCATGTCATGCCATAAAGGAGAACGTCAACCAAATTTATTCAGATTCATCATGTTAACACAGCGGAATTATCTTTAACATCTGAATAACAAACAGCCAAGTCACAGACTAAAAACATCAACATACAAACTCATCCAAAATAAAAAGTTTAACAAGTAACTCTAAACGACGCCCCCAGTGTTACACGACCAGAGCATGACACGGACCCAACTGACTCTAACGAACTACTTGACGAGCTAATCCTCACCAAGTACGAGAGCTACTCCTCAATCTGAAAAATAACAACAGTAAGGGTGAGTCTCATTCACATTTAACTAATGTTATAAGATATAAATAATAAAATATCATTTCACATGCCATTCACCCAATCACAGTTATGATCAGATTCAAACCATCAAATCAGTAAGCAAACAACCAAATTAACACATATTATAACATTGGACAATCTTCCATTCATGTTATAATAGCAAAACAGCCTAATGCAATGCAACTACATGCATGTGGTACCAAAATCTGGGATAACCCAACTCACCGACCCACCATCGTCAAGGATACGGCAACACCCACTCACTAATTCCACACAATGGGAATTAGCTACCACTGATCCACCATCGTCAAGGACCAGCCACATAATGATTATGAATGCATGCATCAACCATAACATGCTCATCACCCACATACATCGATCAATGTCATAATCATCAATAAATCACATATTTCATACCAACAATACATGTATAATAAAACACCAGTTATAACCACATCATCATATAGGTAAGACATTCGTTAGTGTACCTATAAGCATATCCCACCACAACAAATAAGATCGAGTGTTTTAAAAATAATTCAATCCACAACTCAAAACACCATTTGATTGTATAAATTATTTGATTAGCTTCACTGTACTCGAAACGGCACCAAAATCCGGCTTACGGTTTAAAAGTTACACATTTTTAAACTTTTCAAAACGGCCTGTCGCATCAACTAACAGCACGCGGCGCCACACACATTCGCGGCGCGTAACGAATCGGAACAACGCCTTCGCGGCGCAAACAAGGTTTCGCGGCGCGGAACGAGAAGAAACTACGCCTTCGCGGCGCGGCCATACTCTCGCGGCGCGTACTGAGCACAACAAAACTTCCTGGCCTTCTGCCACGCAGTTCGCGGCGCCAACTCCTGGACGCGGCGCGAACTGGCGAATTCCAGCGCTCTGAATAGCAGAAAACAGCCTGCGATTTCGTCCCTCTTTCACCGAATCACTACCAAGCAAATCTCATTCCAACCAGATTTCGCATACAGTGAAATAACACATATTATAACACATTTATAATACATTCAACCATCCAATTATCACCAATACATGATCAATATAATCATTATGCATCAATCCTCCCAAAACCTAACATTTCTACAACCTAAGCACAACCCAATTGATGCGAATAACACGATCAATTCTATCATACCATCTATAATCCCATAATAGAAGATAAACGGAAGAGTCCCCCCTTACCTGAAGGTTGATTCTTCGTTCTTCCTCGGTCGCACTTCTCCGTTCCTCTTCTCTTTTCACGTTCAGACTTCTTTTCCCAATACTGTAACCTTGTCTATTCTACCACTCCTTCTATTTTATTAAGAATAAAATAAAATTATTTTAATTAGTAATAGGGCCTACCAATGCACCCCCTCCCTTACTAACCACAACTCAAGCCCAATTGCTTAATTCCTCATAATTCAATTAAATGGAGTGTTACAGTAAGTACTTTGACGGGAGACTTAGTACTTATTAGGTTTAGAACCTGGATGCTGAACTGAGAAGAAGTTCTTCTAACCATGAGTTCTTAATTATCTTCACACATCAAAAGAGGGCAAGAGTCTCTGATGTGGCATACTGATTCTGTTAAATATCTTGATGGGAGCTGGATATTTACAAGGTCTGTATAAAATAACTCAGACGTGTATATTGAAGATCAATTTATGGTTACACAATCATAGTTTCTTCTATTTCAAGTTACAGAGTGTGGCAATCTGAATCTTGTGTAGCAAGCAAACTGAGGTTTCTAAACTTGGAAACTGTGGCAATTCCAAATGAAGGGAACTTCAAGGAAGAACATCAAAGATGTCCTCAAAGTTGTATATCTCAGGATAAGTAAAAGAGTAAAAGAGTATGAAGATCAGTAAAGACAATTTTTTTCCGCTTCTATCCATTTGCAAAGTCTTTTCAAAGACTAATCTTGAAGAAAGAAGAACAAAGTTACACAAAAACCTCAGAACATAGCTCCAATCATGTTTATTCTCAAATACTAGCAAAGAATATTCTTTGCATTATCATCTGACGACATGAATTGATGGTGTGTATCACTTGTTCTGATCTAAGTGTATGTTCCAACCTATGCACAAGTCCGCCTGGTGCAGTTCATTCTCAAATAACATTTCTTGATGAAGACTTTGGTTAAAGTCCAGGTATGTTGTTTAAATTTCTCAGGTTTATCGAGTCTTTTCGTTTTGGTTGAGTCTTGTTTGATTCCCTCATGTTCTTATTTCGGATATGAGAAGTGTCTAGAGTCTAGGTTATGATTGTCTAATTAAGTCAGTCATAGGGTTTAAGGGTAGTGTTCAGGCATTTTTAATTCTGAGGTCATTCTTTGCAACTGTTTGGTAAAGAATAAAGAGTCTTGTTTCGAGTCGTGAACACAAATTGTTTCTTGTGTTCCAAGTCCTCTATAGAGAAAGTGTTATCTCTATAGATAGTCAGAGTTTGTTTGAGTTCAGATGAACTTGTGTCTTAAGTGGTACTAACATCACAAGGTACGTATTTCCTGGAAAAATGACTGGGAATATACATTAGAAGTTTGAAAAAGCAACATTATTGTCTAAAGTGACAGTTCAGGCATAATGTGGATTAGAATGGGCAGGTTCTGATCTGGATGTTAGTAATGTGTTTTGGAAATACATAATTACTTTCATGATGAAGACTTCACTTCGTGAAGATGACAATGAAGACAAAAGTTCTATGATCAAATCAACACAGCTGAGGATAAAGGAGAATCTCTTCTACTCAAGGAGTATGTTATTCAATGTGTGAGATTGAAAAACACCTTATCAAGAAGGATTTCGAAGTGTCTTAAGAAGACCATGATCTGATTCAAACATGGTAAGGTTATGCTCAACAAAATTCAAGGAGTGGCAGTTCTGTTTGTTGAGATTGTGGCAACCTCTGTGTGTGTGCTTCTAGTATCAAGAGTTCATCTGTTGATCGTTTCTAAAGGAGATAATTTCTTAGGCAAGGGTCTATTAAAAAAAGGGATGAAACTTGTGGAGAATACTGGTAGTACAAATGTCAGACACAATGTTATGACATTCTACTTCTAGGTGTAAGTATTTATTGTAAGGAACAAATTTGCTATAGTGAGTGTGTTCAGCAGGATTGTTGAACAGAGGGTGTGGCTCTTGAAAATATGAAGATGAGTCTTATATTTTCCATTCATCATTTCAAGCTTATTCCATTGGGGAAGCTCAGACTATCTCAGATAGGGGGAGTAACTTCTTTTGTCAAGAAATGTTTCTTGGTTAAAAATACTTTTACATCATGAAGAAAATGTGATACTTTTGTCAGTTATTTGTGAATGGTTCAAGCTAACCATGTGCAACTGGTAACCACTATTCCTTCTCTACACTAATGAGGTAGCTATGCGTCTAACAGACTCAAGGTGTCCAGAACAACAGAAGTCTTTGTCTATGACTAGTGAGTAAGTAGGGAGTCTGTTAATTGGTCCAAATGATGCTCTGTCTTAATCTTTTACGGAATCTTGGGCTATGTGCTTGAAGGAAAGAAAAGTGATAATGTCTGACATGATGTCATGACATGTTTAAAGACATTGAATCTTCAAAGTCAAACAAGGAAGTCTGACTTGAAGTTTATCTACACATCAGTGGTCGGTGTAAAGTACAATCAATGACTATGCATGCACTGGTAATTCAAGATAACTCCTATCAGAAAAACAATCAAAAACTGCTTTGGAAAGAGTAATAGCATTTGGAACTGTTTCCTAATTAACCGTTTGACCATTGAACAAGACCAAAGACGATTGTTATTTCCTATAATCTCCATTTTCTATATAATAGCATCTCCATAAATTGCAGAAATCAAACTCTCTCAAAATGTCGTTCATGTGCGTTCTTGTGAGTCGAGTCTGGGTTTGGTATTATGATGGGTTGCTATACCAAAACCTCCTCAGAAAAAGAAAAACACGGGCTGGGGATATTGATGGTCTCTACCATGGGTTTTTCTGCAATAACAACAAAGATGTTCCACAATATACAACCTTCAATATAGGAATCATTTTCATTGTGATTTGTGATCTGAGTTATGAACACAATTGTGATTTGTGTTCTGAGTTACTAGGACTGGTGGACAGTTTTCACTCAAGTCCTCTCTCGAGGTCTATGTTAGGATTCAGTTTCTGGTATAAGACTAAGGAAGGGGTCTCTTATGCCAATATTGGTCCTCTAAGACGTAGGGCTTCTCCCATCATCTTCCTCGTGAACATCAGTGTTGCATGAAGGTGTTCCACTGCATATTATGACATCAGTTCATTCTTTGTCATATTGTGTCTAAAAAGGGGGAGAAGAATACCATATTCTGAATTTGCTACTGTAAAAAGGTTTTCTGTAGCAGACTGGCGATGTTATGATGTGGTTCAAGTCCTGAAGAACAAAAGGTAAAACCCAATTCTGAGAATGTAAAATTCTGTTCTTCCTTGGTGTCTTGAAAGTTGAAGTAGTTATGTTTTGCTGCACTTTTAATGAATGTTTAAGTTTTAGCCAAAATATGCCAAAGGGGGAGATTGTTAGTGCTTTTATTGGCTGATTGGCATCTATGTTTGGCTAAAACATAATATCAGTAAAACATAATATTAATGTGAATCTTGCAAGTTTAAAAAGAACAAAACAGGTATAAGCAAGATGTTAGATGGAATGTCATGACATCAACTCATGATATTGCGCCTGCAGAACTGAAAGGAAGATTCAGTTTGTACTTAACAGATACAGGATATTCATAGAATATTTTGTAATCCTATGTGGCCCATATTTAAAGGTCAAAAGAATAATTGAAGAATCCGATCAGAAGATTGAAGATTCAGGAAGAATCAGATCAGAAGATTAAAGATACAGCAGTTTCAAATTTAGGAGATAAATTAGGAAACTCATGATTAAAAGACCTTATTTGTAGCAGAATATTTCTGCATATTTGTAACAGCAAGGAGTGCTGCGATTTGTAAGCCCAAATCCAATTGAGATCAGGTTATAAATAGGAAACTTTGTAACCTAGTTTAAGAGAAAAAAACTTGTTCTTAACGATGTAGTCATTAGGGTTTCTATAGGTAGACCACCCAGGTTATGGGATGGCTGCCATGTCCTTCTTGAAACCTGTAGGTTAGAGAAGTGATTGTCCTCACTCGAAACCTGTAGGTAAGAGTTGAGTATTGTAAACTTGATTGAAGCTGTGAAGCAAGATCAAGTATGTGTTCATTGTTAATTTTGTAAATAGCTGTTGCAGGGTTGTAACCGTTAGGTATCACTAGGGAGTCAGCAAAGGTTCTCTTGTCTTGGATGGAGTTCAGAGATAAAGGTTGGATTGGGTAGTGACTAGGTAAACCAAAGGTTGTTTATCTGTAAACCATAGGTTGTTTACATAAAATAGTACTACTGATAGTGAAATCTTCTTCCTGGCTTGGTAGCCCCCAGAGTAGGTAGTTAGACCGAACTGGGTTAACAATTAACTGTGTTATTTATCTTCTGCATTGTTTGTTCAGTTATGAATGTTATGAGTTTGTTTATAACATCATGTTCAGAAGTGTTAGCTGTTCCCAAACAGACCCATATAAAGATTATAATCTGGTTATGTCTACTGAACGTGTGTGATCCCAGGTCTCATTGACTCTTATTTAGGAGTAATTAATTTATGGGGGATCCTTCTATTCTGCTTAAGCTACATTAATAACATATATGATGTCTTGACATCGGGATTGACATCCGAGTCTGTCATACCAGGATTTTCATGCTCCTTTTGAAATATAGGTCCTTGGATTTTGAATATTGTGACTGCCATGTTGACTTTGATTTGTAAGCTTCGACTTTGATACGTCCTCGATGATGTATTGAGGAAGAAGATGCTGTGAATTTTGTTTCCATTTCTTCCTCATTTCTTTTATGAATGCGAGAAAGAAGATGTGCTTAAACCTTTGCTTTGCTTGACTAATTCTCTTGACCACAAAAGACACCATTGAATTAATCGAAATCTACCCTGTCCCTAGTTGAAATTAAGGTTTATTTGAAAAATAGAAACAAACTCCAACTCCTGGCTCGAGGGGGTTGACTACAGATTATCTCCTTATTTCTCCACTGTTTAGGGATCGAAACAATGCCTTACATCGTCGACTCGGTCTTACCTTGAAAGCATATGTTTAGTAAGATTTAGTTATTTGTATTTGTCATTCTACCTTATGTTTGTTAGTAATCAGAAATCGAAATTGAAAATAGAATAGAAGGGTGCGAGTGGAAAGTCGTAGTAGTGATAGAATGAAGCGAATGAATTGACTCCAAAACCTGCATGGTTACCCCATTAGAATTGCTAATCAGAAGGTACAACTTTTATCCTAGATAACACTTAGCGATTGTAGAGATTTGAAATTTTGAGCTGATAAAACCTATTGATCCTAGAGGCAATCTCCTTTGTAAATCCACTGACCTTGTTTTACTCCTTAGTTCCTAGACTTGTAGAAGTAAAGGGTAACCTCGAATTCTCCTTGGGCATGTCAAACCTGTCGGGAATAAATTGTTAGAGGGGTGTTTTCGTCGTCCGGAACTTCATGAGTTTCCTTTGATTGAACCTCTTTCACTTTTTCTAAGGGTAGTATCACACCGTTTGCAACCTTCAGTGTTTGTAAATTGATATAGAAAACCTACGACCCTTTTGCCCCTTGGTGGGGAGTTAACATATGTCGCCTTTCCTCCATCGTAATTATGCATCTTTGTTCATGATATTGCCCCAGTTGGACTGACCCTTGCCCCCCAAGTTATCGCAGAGCGTCCTTGCAAGCTTTGTTATGTTCTAAGATGAACCCCTTTATGACTAGATACCTCTTGAGTGTATCTATGAGGGAACTTCTTTGTTGAACTAATCCTTGCTCGATGACAACCTTTATTGTATTTACAACCCTGTTACGAAAAGGCCTGGACATGTGGCAGGCATGGTGAAAGGCATCCTTTTTCTCTTTGTAAGACCAAGTTCATTTTCATCTCTCAATAATTTATCCTTCTCTCTCCAAAGTTTGTGATCCTTTTGATTTTCTTCGTGAGTCTCGGGAAATCGGCTAGCACGGTAAGTATGGATACGTGCGAAGGTAGAAATGCAAATGTAAATGTATGAATGTATGAAAATGCAAATGCATGCGTATGCAAAAGACTCCTCTTTTTGTGTATATTATGACTCCTTATATGCAATGCAATGCAGACGTGCGACGGATATAACCTAGGCGGACTTAGAGGTGACATTAGACCCTAGTGAAATCCTTGCAAGCTAGATGTTATGACGCGCCAATGGAAATCCCTTAGATTAGGGAGTACGCAGATGGTAGCAGCTGGTGACCGTTAGAGACAGTCACCAAATCTCATGGCCGTCGAGGGGCCGTACGACGTGTACTAACGAAGTTGTCCCTCAAAGGAAGGTTCTCTATGCGGAACACAACCTATCTAAGGACGATACCGGACGAAGTGAAATCCCTACAGGATAGGGATGCAAGATGTATAAATGGAAATCCAAACCCTACAAGTTAGGGGGTGCGCGGGAGCAAGCATGGGGTGACCGTTCAAGACAGTCACTAGATCTCATGGCCATCGAGAGGCCAATTGACATATGCTAACAAAGATGTCCTTTGTGCGAAGAATGTGATCTTAGAAGTAGAATCCCTACCGGTTAGGGAGTGCGTAGATGTAGGCACAGGGTGACTGTTCAAGACAGCCACTAGGTCTCATGGCCATCGAGAGGCCAATCGACGTGCATAAATGAAGATGTCCTTAGTGGGAAGGACATGATCTTGGAAATAGAATCCCTACAGACTAGGGAACTCGTAGAAAGACCTGCAAAATTAAAACACAAATATTCGTAGTATATAAATTGCAAACATATATAAGCACCTAACCCTAAGTTCATAAGTTCGGTACGACGGCATAAGGTAGTCTACCCTTCCCATAGGTAGTTCTAAAAAGGTCTCATAGGGTCCCTCGTAGTCTCCGAGACTTTTTGTCTCTTCGGATTTTAGAAGGATCGTTTACCCATGTGGTTCGAGTTTTAAGGGTAGGTTCCCAGAGAGATCAGATAAGTCAAGCCTCGTATTGGACATTTCGGATATCTAACCCACTCTGAGTGGAATTATCATTAAGACTCGTAGGCGATGCAAGTCTCCTCTGGTCTTAAAGATAATTCTCACACTTAGTTTTAACAACAATTTTAATATATCCCACAGTGCAATACAATATCAATATTCCACATAAACAGTTAAACAAACATTTACTTAAATAACTGTAAATAAAAAACTGTAAATAAATAAATAAAGAGAAAATTAAATATTTAATAAAAAACCTAAACCCTAACTCCAAAAATCCTAACCCTAAAAAATTACCCAAACCCTAATGATTAACATATACCTAAACCCTAAACCAAACCTAGGAGCATAATAATTCACCCTTGTCCCCAGCAGAGTTGCCAGCTGTAGCAACCTGCCCTAAAAATTTAGATTTTAGAGTCGCCACCTATTCTTCCAGGGCGAATAGGAAACCCTAAAAAGTTTAGAGATCTGGATAAGCTATTGTAATCAGGTCAAGGGAAGGTGTTAGGCACCCTTAACCCTTTCCTAAGGTTTTGTCTAAGGTAAAGGTTTATGGCTTAAGAGTATTAAGGTGACAGAAAGTTAAATAAGACAAACTTTAAACCTTATTGAAGTTTTGGGGAAGGGGACTCCCCTTGTTACCAAGTGCCTACGTACCTCCTTGGGAGGATCAGAGTCTACGTAGTTCGGGGTATGTTGGTGTTTTTTAGAGGTTATACGCCTTTGTAATTTGTATGTTGAAGTGTGTTTTAAATTGCAGTTTGCTGTTATGCAATTATGCAGTTTCGTAGTTCGTAGTTTTGTGAAGATGTTAAAAGTTTATTATAGCATACAACCCTAATTAGTATTATCTTGAGATTTTGTTAATCGCGTTGATCAATCGATTTGATCAATATAATTAACAAATTAGTGACGAATTACTAATTATCATAACCGATTGATTCAGTTAAAACCATTAGAAAATTATACCTGTTTAAATATATTATTTAAATTAAAGTTGAATAATTTATCATTAATCATCATAATCAATTGATTTGATTAAAATAATTAACAAATAGACCCTAATATAAATTAGCTCGACAAAATTTATTTTGTCGCTAATCATCATAATCAATTGATTCGATTAGAACGATTAGCGAAGGAAATCATGATGTGAAGTTTTAATAAGAATTAATCCTAATATACTTTTGTTAGATTAAAAATATGAGTTTTAATCAACGCGATTATTAGGCATAATCGAATCGATTAAGAGATTTGCATGAACCCCATTGAACCAATTAATTAAAAATTAATTAGCTAAATAAAATTAATTACTAAGTTAAATCACTAAACTAAAATAATTAATAAGTTAAATTACTAAACTTAATTAATTTATTGAAAGAAAAACTTAATAAAAATAAAAACTATGAAAGAAAAGAAAAGGGGTTATATAAATAAAAAACAAAAAAAAATTGGAAAACCTGGCGCGTGATCCTGTGTGGTTGACCTATTAGGCTCTATGGTGTGTCTGCGTATTCCCAAGCGTTGGATCTGATGCTGGTGGAAATATGATGGTGGTGATTGAAGACTTATGGTGGGCGTGCGTTGATGAGAATCATGGGATCAGCGTTTAAAGGTTTTAAAAAAAACATTGCTCAGCCTGGGATTGAACCCAAGTTTCTTTGGCCACCAATACATTCATGTTTCACCACCTGTACCAAGCTTAACAACTGATAGTAAATTGAAACAAAAACACAATATTCAATGATTCGTTGGCTAATGGAATTGGAAAGAACTCAGTGACGTGGATCCCACTAATGCCTACGCATCCAATCAAAATTGGGGAGACCAAAATATAAGAGTTGACGGGCCAATGGAATGAGGGAAGATAAGTCATCAATGTTGACCAACCAATAGTGATACACAGTGGTGCCACGCATGCAAGTCATCCGGTCCAAGAGCTTCAACGCCGCCGCAACACTAACGCCGGTTGTCTTCTCCGGCAAGAGTAATTCCTACAACCTGCAAAAAAGGTTCACACAAGACAGGAAAATAGCCCAGATCATGTAAATAATACGCTTCGAATCCAATGGAGATGTTAGTTTCTCTTGAAACGGTCTGCATCCATGAATACGATGAAGGATGACCTTCATGCCTGTCATACCCCAAAATTTGCCCACCATACTTTCATATTCAAGCTCATCTGAATGACAAAAGCTCAAGACTTGACTAAGTGTACACTCTCCTAAGCAACAACCCTCCAGCTAAGGTTTTTGATCTTCTCAAGGAGAAATCAACTTCTGATACCTCAAGTGGACTCCATGACCTCTCATATGATTCAAAGAACCTCTATGCCAAGTTTCAAGCCCTGATTCACAAGATTGCTCAATCAAAAGCTCAGAAAGTCAACAGTCGACTAGTTTGACCGAAAAGTCAATTGTGGTCAAAGTACAGTCAAAATTCCTGATTTTTTGTCAACATACTCATTTTGAAGTATCATTCATCATTTGATCAAGGATTGATCATGATTAATCAAGGAAAGCTCAGAAATCAACAAATGTCCAAGTTTCTAAATTAGGGTTTTGAACTAAAAGTCAACCCAACTTTGACTGATCATAACTTTCACATGGAACATCAGAAATTTCCTAACCAAAGCCTATTTTGAAGGAAATTGAATTCTCTACAACTTTGTCTCTCTAAAGGCTTGGCCAAAAATGCATGATTTGGAAGATGTGACTCAAGACATTATAGGTCCTCCAAAAGGTCAACAAAAAGTCATCTTTTTCAAAAGCTCATAACTTGAACATGGAAAATTCAATTGAGATGAAACCAAAAGGAGATTTTAGAGGACACATTAAGCTTTCTAAAAATTCTTATAGCACCCTCATATGTTTAAAATTGAGAGAGATATGGATGGTGCGAGTTGGACTAATTTTGAGAAATGCATGGAACTCAAATGGACAAAATTCATACTTTTGAACATTGGGCTTGGACTTTTGGCTCTCCCACGTGATTCTAAGCTTGCAAGAGGCCCATGAGCCAATAATTATTCGTTTTGTGAATTTTATTTTAATTATTTTGATTTTTATTCATTTAAAGTCATTTTAATTCAAATAAAAACATAATTGAATAAAAGGATATTCTTTGAATTATTCTTGTTTATTTATTCATATCCAAATCACAATCACAAGAAAAGGAACACGTGAAGAAAAGTATTGGAAAATAGAATGGGAGCTTGAATTAGAAAGATTTTATATGATTTTTCAAATGAAATTTTTCTCCACACAATCCAATTGTTTCTTTCCAAGTTCATCTAACCCTAATCTCACCCTTATATATTGCTCTTAATACTCAGCCTCAAGGGGGTCGAAAAAGAAGAGAAAAGAGGCTAGGGTTCCAAAGTCCAAAATATCAAAGAATGGTGAAAAATGCGTGTGCCTCCTCCAAACAGTTTCAAAGGTTCTAATCTATCATATTCCATTCCTAAGATAATAAAGGGTAAGAGCACGCTTATATTTGGTATTCATGTTGCTTGGATGCATGTATCATGTTTAACATATTCATTCATATCTTGAAAATCTTGTATTGCAATTTCCCCTGCGTTTTAATGTAATTTGTTTGTGTTTGTGAGCTCCTGGGGACATTTAGAGGAGGATTGAATCATTGGAATCAAGCTTTGACGTAAGGATTGAGCATCACCATGGTTAGGGCATGGAAGCGTGAGGCTTTCGTTTTTGTACATCCAGGTTGTTTCAATCCAAATGAACACCACCATCGTTTTCGTAGCATGTCATTTAGTAGACCTGGGTACTTTTCTTGCCTTGTTAACGTTGATCTTGAAGGATTCAAGAGGTTGATATTAAAGATGGTGAATTCGCAGCAAAAGGCGCGGGTAAATTCGAAGCTATTTCCGCAGGAAATTCTGCAAGGAGAAAGGTTGAAGATGATGACCAGGCTGTAGACCGTTTGACCACGTGTGCAGCTTCTGATTGGGCATTCAAAATAAATACTTCCTCTCTCCATTTGCGATTGGATACTCATGAAACAGGAGGGCCCCATGTTTGACTTTGTTTTAATATTTCCATTTAGGTTTTGTTTTTATATTTAATAATTCGTTTGGATTCACTAACAACAAAATTTGTGCATCACTAGTGGCAAGCGTGAAAGACTTCTCACCCCTGGAACCTGAGTTCGAATCTGTCCCTCAAAGTTTATTTTTAATGCTATAATTTGCTTGCAGATCCAGTGCATTACTCCCTACGCACCTATGACGCACCATCAACAATAGCCATCAGATCCAACATCCACAAGCCTGCAGGTGTACCATGGGTTCTCAGACTCTGACCATACTGAATCATACGCCTGGTTTTTCTCAAATTCCTTATTCTTTTCCTTTTTTTGGTTTTATTGGTTATAATTGTTTTTTTATTTTTATTTTCTTTTTATTATTTTATTAGAACTAAAATTAATATAGGTTTTTTTCATTAGTTTCATCACTTAGTTATTAGGTTTTATATTAAGTTTTACAATTAAGTTTTTATCATTAAAAATATATAAAGAAATTACAAAAAAATTAGGTTTAGGTTATAATGAGTTAAATAATTTTAATTAACTTATTAATTAAGTTTTATCAATTTAATTCTGATTTAATTTTAATTAACTTAATTAATCTAACATTAATTTAATTAATTTTGACAATTTAGACTTAGGATTATTTTCACACATCTTTAAACTCTAATTTCAATTAGCGATTCTATTCTCATCTCAAAACTCTTGAATGTCGCATGATTGTTTAAAGGTTTAAATGGCTTTCACCCCCCTGCAATAGTAGCGAGATTCGATTTACCCCCTTTTAAAAAAAAAATTGGATTACCCCCCTGTAATATTTGGGCACCCCCCTAAACGTGTAAAAATCAGGGGGGGAAATCAAAAAAATATATTTTACAGGGGGTAATTTTCCCTCTTAGGGGGCAAAAGACTTACAATTTTAATATTATAGGGGGGTAATCCAAATTTTTTTTAAATGGGGGGTAAACCGAATCTCGCTACTATTGCAGGGGGGTGAAAGCCATTTAACCCTTGTTTAAATTTTGTCTTTTATTTAAATATGTTGTTTATTTAATTATTGAATTTAATTCCCGTCATTTAAATTCTAGAAGGTGTATAGGTCGCTCATTCGATGCACCCATAAACTGTTTTAATTTTCTGTATATATTAAACTGCGTGGTTAGTAACATAGGGAGTGACAACAATTAATTGAACGTAATTCACCTTATACGAGATAAAATATTCAAATACAATCACGTGATTGGTGCACACACACACCTTTAAGGTAACCACTCTGATGCTTGCTTCTAGATCAAATAGTCAAGTCCCTTCGAGCGTAGGGATATCTTAGCTTGCTGCCTACGAATTCAAATCATCATAGTCCCTCATAATAAAAGATCTTAGTCCCTTCGAGTTGCCTAAGAATAAAATGATCTCGTCCCTCGGTGTTGCCTCGATTAAATGGTGATAGTCCTTTCGATTGTTAAGGTATCCTTACTATTGCCTAAATGACTATTATATCCTTCCCTGAGACTACCTGCCCCCTTTATGGTACGGACAGTCTTGTGGCGAACGATAATTCTCGATGACCCTTCGATGACCCGCACATCCAATGAAAGGACTACCTACCCTCCTTATGGTATGGATAGCCCTTTCAAACGAAAACTTAAAGAACAAGAAAGACAATCTTAGGGTATGTGCTCTTAAATGCTTGCTCGATTCAAACAAAATTCAAAATTACTTTTCACACCTCTTTTTCAAATCAATTCAAAAGGCTACGCTTATTTACAAGCTAAAGTCCTTAACAAATATTTTTCCTATTCACACACTACACTTCAAACATTTTGAAAACAAAGTGAGCTAAGAAAATAAGAGCCCATGGACAACCATGGATACAAAGAGTGCTTACACCTTCCCTTTGTATAACCTACACCCCCCCGAACTCAAAATCTTTCAAAGGTCTTTCCTGTTCTTTTAGCCTTTCCTAATTGGATAAAATAAAAGTCGGTGGCGACTCTTGCTATCCGCACATTTCAAAAATTCAGTTCTCCCACCGTATTACAATGCCCTAACAATGGCAAAGAATTGTTCCTGCATCAAAACTTCAGAGTAATGGTTCAAATCGATCCTAAACATGATGGAAAACATGAAATCACGTACAGAAGCCATTTAAATTTCTTAGAATATCAATTTGAACCTCAAGAACCTAAACGAATTTATGTAACCTTGGTGGCGCGATCTTGGCGTGCTTCTGACTTCCCCAATGGTTGGAACGAATCCCTTGAGTCCTCAGGAGATAGGTAGGATGCTTAGGAGTGGCTAAATCTTGTTGAGGAAGAATTTCTCTTTTGCCTTACTTCTTTGAGTTTTTCTTGAAGTTATATTAGGGTTTTTTTGCTCTCATTCTCCTTCCCCTTATGGTCTGAACGTGATAAGTACATATAGTGGAGTGCATTAGGTCAAAAGTTGGGCTTGGACATCAAGCTCTTAGTGAGATTGAAATTTGATTCAAATGTGTATTAAATCTTTCTATTTTTGCCAATCTCTCTCCATAATCATGCTAGCACGAATTTAGATCCCTTTGATTGGGTTTGGATCTGGATAAATGGATGGGAATTGATTCATGAGATATTCCTTCATTTAGTTATGATTTTATTTGGTTTTTCATTGATTTTAAATAAATAAAATCAATAGTAATTGAAATAAAACCATAAAATAAATGGGAGTTGATTCATGGGGTCTCAATAAGCTTAATATCACGTGGATAACCCAAGATTATAGGCCCATTGATCAAAAGTGTGAAAATCATCAATTAGGGTTTCATCCATTTTCCAAATTTCTCCCAACTTATGACAATCGTAACTCACTCAATATTTATCCTATGAAGGTGTTCTAGGACTTTTTGGAAAGCTCAAGATGTCCTTTATAAGCCACTTTGGAACATAGTTTTCATTTGGAGATTTTATCTTGATGATATGGGCTTTGACAAAAAACTGCTTTTTGCAATCTTCTAGAAGGACTTGTAATCTTTTGGACCATATCTCTTAAATGGAGCATTTTTGGCCTTGTCATTAGAGAGAAAAAGTTGTACAGAATTCAATTTCCTTCAAGATAGGCTTTGGTTGAGAAATTTATGATGTTCCATGTGAGAGTTGTGGCTGGTTAAAGTTCAGTTGACTTTTAGGTTAAAAACCCTAATTTAGAAACTTTGAGTTTTGTTGATTTCTGAACTTTTGACTGAGCAATCTTGTGAGTCAGAGCTTGAAACTTTTCATGGAGATGATTTGAATCCCAAGAGATCATATGAAGCTTACTTGAGGCCTTGATACATCCTTTCTCCTTAGCCAATCCAAAACCCTAATTTGAGGACCCTTTGATTAGGGGAGTGTGCATTCAATCAAGTCTTGAGCTCTTGATACTTGTATGAGCTTGAAACTAAAAATGTGATGGGCAAATTTTGGGGTATGACAGTATTAGTATGGTCAGACTTATAATGTTTGATGATCGTGAGTTTCTTCATCATAACATGAGGTATGTTGCAGAACTCGAGCGAAATTTGTTATCTATAAGCATGATTGATAATCTTGGCTATTGCACTAGAGTTGAACATGGAGTGTTGAAGATTTCGAGTGATGAAGTGATTATTGCTGAAGGGAATAAAATATATGGTCTATATATTTCAAAAGGTTCAAATATTGGTATTCATTCATCATTAAATAGTGGAGGCTTTCATTTCAAGAAAGAGCTATGGGGTTTGCGGTCAAGACGTTATGAATGCCTTGGGGCTGTTTAAGAAGTGTATAATGTATTTTACAGAGAACAAGAGATAAAATACATGTGACTGTTGATTTGTTATTCAGTTTTTATGGAATGGTTGATGTCAAAGTAACTTACTTGGTTGGTAGAGAATCTATTCACAAGAAGAATAGTAAAAACCAAGGGATAAACCTATTAGAAACTATAACGGAGAAAACTCTATTTGAGGTGGAGTTTCCTACTTTGGATTGTAGTAGTAGTGAGGGAACAATTATAGATATATTTGATTATCATTTGACCCATGATAAGGTAAGATGGGGATTAAACTATCTCAATGGACGATTATGCTAGCCTTGGGTGTTATGCTTTGAATGTAGCTGAAGGGTTACAAAATACATAAACATGGACCTTTAGAGATGCGTCTGAAGGTATATGGAGTCAACGATGGTTGAAGAATAATACTTGTGTGCTTTTTAGATTATCTAGGCAGAAAAGGGTAATTGGAAACAAGTGGATGCATGTGGGGAGATTAAGATTCAAGGATGCCTTGAATTTGATCAAGATTATTGACTAAATTTTCAATATGGTAGCACTATGTCAAAAAAGACCTACGAAAGCGCTTTTTTAGGGCTTTAAAAGCGCTGCCGTAGGTGGCGCTGCTATAGGTTTTGAAATTCTGGTAAGATAGAACCCAGATGTCATATACGATGTCGTGACATCTGATCTGTCATCAGCTCAGCTGAGGCAGTACATACAGATCCCTCAATAATTTATTACTTCTAACATCCAGAAGTCTGGAAGTGTTGGGACCACATATCAGTTTAGTTAACATTAACAAATCTCCTTAGCAGAGATTTTGTGTTAGCCCAGTCATTAAATCACACACTAATGTCATGCACGATGTTATGACACTCAAACTGAACTTACAAATAAACAGTGCAGAAACATAAACAACACATCAGAATTGTTCACCCAGTTCGGTTCAAACAACCTACTCTGGGGGCATACCAAGCCAGGGATGAAGTCCACTATTAGCAGTATCAATTTAGAGCTAAACTCCCAGTTTACCACTCCTCACTTAATCACTACCCAATGGCCCCTCTACCTAGGTTCTCCCTAGATATGGAATATCTCCATTCCACTCCCAATCATAGCAATGATGTCTAGCAATCAGCAACTCAGCCATTGCATCGACAGCTTAATCACCAACAATGTTACATATACATAATGGAGTAGTTCCAAGAGTACAATATTCACTCATTGCTTCACAGCTTCTGAGTGAATAAAATAAACCTCTTACCTACAGGCTTCGAGGCACAAATCAGTGACCATCCCACAACCTGGGTGATCCACTTACACAACAAACCCTAATGACTACATTGTATTCGTTAGGTTTACAAGGCTACAAAGATTCCTATATATAAAACCTGATCCTAGTTGGACTTGGGCTTAAAAACGCAGCATTCCATGCTGTTACAAATCAGCAGCTTTCTTCTTCTACAACCAAGGCCTTTTAATCATAGGTTACCTAATTTATCTCCTAAATTAGTAACTGCTGAAACTTCAATCTTAGATTTGATTCTTCAATATTCTGACTTGATTCTTTGACCTTTAAAACTATGCCACATAGGATTACATAATATTCTGTATCTTTTAAATTCAAAACTGAATCTTCCTTCGTCAGTTCTGCAGGCGCGATGTCATGGCTAATGTCATGACATTCCTTGTAACATCTTGTTTCAGTACCTGTTTTGTTCTTTTTAATATTTGCAAGAGTACAACACATTACATTCAGCTGCTATTATGTTTTAGCCAAGCATGGATGCCAATAAGACAATAATACAGAACAGAGCATTAACAATGCATTAACAATCTCCCCCTTTGTCTTATTGTGGCTAAAACTAAACATAAAGATACAAATTAAATATACATAATTAACTCCAAGAGCAGCTGCTTCAACTTTCAGGATACCTGGGCTGACCCACATCATAACATCTTCAGTCTGCTTCTACTTCTGTCTTCAAATCTTCCTTTGTTTCTTTTGACAGTAGCAAAATCAGCATCAGCCTCTCTCCCCCTTTTTAGCCATAATATGACAAAGATGTATACGATGTCATAATATGCAATGGAAGAACCTGTAACTCCCCCTGCACATGAGGAAGAAGATACGAGAACCAATTCTTGCCACTGTAGTTCTTCAAGAACTAGCCCTTGTAACTCAGAACACAAATCACAATTGTGTTCATAACTCAGATCACAAATCACAACTAAAACGTCTCCCTTCTCGAAGACTGAACAAGAGGATGCATGTTCATTGTTATTTCTGTAACACCTTTGGTAGAGATCCATGATTTCCTCACCCTGTGTTATTTTGAACAGATTTTGGTAGAGGAACCCATCGCAATACCAAATCTGGACGCACCCAACACAGACACACACGAAACACATCTTTAAGCAATTTGACATCTGAAGCCTGCTGCGAAGATGCTAATTTATAGCCATAGGAGGATCATAGGAAGTAACGATAGTCTTTGGTCTTGTTCAATGGTCAAGCTATTAATTAGGAAACAGTTCTCTAGGCAATTACTCTTTCCAAAACAGTTTTTCCTTGTTTGACTCTGCAGAATCAATGTCTTTAACTATGTTATGACATCCGGTCAGACATTGTCCCTTTTTCACCTCACAAGCACATAGCTTAAGATTCTTTTAAGAGACATTGACACAGCATCCTATGAACCACGTAATAGACCTCATACTCTTTTACTGACTTACTAGTCATAGACCTCTGTTGTTCTGATCTTCTTGAGACTGTATACTGCAACTGTGAGGAGCCTTCTAACACTTGTTGACAGGCAGCTATTAGACCAGATCAGGATTTGTGGATACCAGAAGCACATGGTTAGATTCAACCATTCCCAGAACCACTGACTGTAATGATACATCTTGTTAAACCTTTTCACAAGAAACTTCCTCTAACAAAGTTGAAAGAGCTCCTGCTGACATGGACCACCTTCATTATGATGATAGAGTATAATTGACCAAGATAGTTTTCTAGACTTATATCTTGAACTAAGAAGACACTCCCCCTATTTGAGATAATTTGTGCTTCATACAGGAAAACTTGTAAAGATGAATGGAAAATATAAGACGCATCTTCATATCTTCAAGAGCGCACCCTCTGCCCAACTAACTAGCTGACACACTTCAATATTACAAAGTAACTCCTTTACAAAGGATACTCACATCAGAATTTAGATGTTTATAACATCTTGTATAACATTAAGATACAGTTGAACAGTTCAGTACATTCAACTAACTCCACTTCTCTTTCTTCAACAGATTCAAGTCTACCACCTTATCTCCACCTGAAATAATCAACAAATAACCCTTTGACACTTGATGCTTCCATAGAAAGGTTGCCACAAACTCAACATAAAGAACTGCCACTTCTTCCACTTGTTGATCATAACCCTACCGAGTTGCACTCTGATCATGGTCTGCCAAGATAATTTGAAATCCTCCTTGATATGATGTTTCTCATAATGATTAACATACTCTCCAATTAGAATTAGAAGAATCCTTTTTATCCACAACTATGTTGATCATCTCACCAAACTTCTGTCTTCATAGTCATACTCACTACTGAAGTCTTCATCATGAAAGTAAACACGAATTGCCAGAACATGTTACCATCACCAAGGTTAGAATCTGCTCATTCTAATCCACATTAAGTTAGAACTGTCACTTCAGACTTAATGTTGCTTCTTCATCCTTCACATGCTAGATTCTAGATAATTTTCCAAACCAACAAGATATAGTGATGTTGTGACATCACGCAAGACATTAGTTTATCAGACTTGAAATCTCATCAATATCTCTGAGGGTTCCACCACCTACACTGATTGATGTCTTGTCATACTTCATACTCCCCCTGAGAATTACAACATAAGGATGTTTTGAATAATTGTCCTTAACCTGAAGCATTCTTCATTTGGAACTGCCACACTTTCCAAATTTGGAATCCTTAGTTTGCTTGCTACACAAGATCCAGACAGCCACTTCATGTACCTTGAAAAAAAGAAGAGACTTCTAAATAGCTCTTGAACATCTCTTCAACAGATAGGTCTGAACCTAATCTTTACTGGTGTCTTCAAGTGTTGTGATGTAACATACAAAACAAGGCATCACATACATCTTCTTCTTCTTCCACATAGTTGATGTAAGTATCCAGCTCCCATCAAGATACTCACCATCTCCTATATGTTTCTTCTTCTTGAATCAACTCACCAGCCAACCATTGCCTTTCTTAATGCTTAATTGAAGATAACACAGAACTATAATTGATGCATATTTCAAATCAGACCATGGACACTTCATACACATACTTAGCTCCCGACAGAGTATATGAATCTGTATTCAGGCTGTACAACCAATAAGTACTAAGTCTCCCATCAAAGCACCTATTAGTCACTCAGATAGAATTTGCTGCTCACACCAGGTCCTTCTAAATGATCTCTTCTTCATTCATGAAAGCATTGACAATGATGTTACAACATCTGTTATGACATCATTCATTTAGACTCTTTGGATTTCTCATTCAACATCTCCTGTATGACACATGGGGAAAGACAAACAAAGCACGACCAACACCATCAGCTCAGCTACACATCAGTCATGATTAAGGGATAATATATGCCATATCTCAATAAGCTTTTCTTCAGACTTCTCTTCTTACTTTGAGATAATGGATGCCACAATCTGTACCCCATGAGGAGATTCCCTCAACAAGGTTTCTGGAACAGATTCACTTATGACATAACTCCTGAAAATACCTCAGATTCCACACAGTAATCTGACTCCCTTGAATCATCACACAATATTCACAACCATATTTCACTATGCACGACACACAGTATTCAGTTTTCACCACTAACTGTTCTATGGTTAAGAAAACAATTCACACATCTGGTTCCTTTGATCAAAAGAACATACCAGATACAAGCTCATCTTGAATTTTCATAGAGGTCTTGAAAAGAAAACCTGAATGAATCCTTTCACTTGCACTGAGCTCTACTTCCAACTCCCATAAGCTTATGCCTGAAATAAACTAACATTTGGGATGGAAGGTTCAAATGATTGTATTCTGACCAATCAACACAAAAAGCAGATGTCTCCTCTTCCAGATCAGGAGTAGGTTCCAAACAAATGTACTCACACTACATAAGTTTAGCACCAGAATATTTGTTCTTCAACTGGTAGCTGCAAACCAGTATGCCATCAGTTCCTTCTTCTTGGAACACATAATTCTTGACAATCTTGAGGATTATCAAACAACTTTGCAGATGAACATGAGGAACACTGATCATATGAACCTCTTCAACCTCAATAACCATGCCTTTATGAGTGGACTTGAGAAAAAATCTCAAGTATCTTTGACACTTGTACTAAAGTTGAAAACAATCTGCTACAAATTCTGTTGAAAACCATATAACCCTAGAGATTCCCAGAACCAGTTGTAAGCATGACATCCAAGAATTGCAGCTGAACAATCCACCAATATGCTTGCTTCTTCTTCAAGCAACACAACAAGACCTAACCAATATTCTGACCAGAAAGAAACAGATAAGCCCAAAGAATACCTTATCATTAACTTCACTCCCGCATGAAGGTTTTGACAATCTTCTTCTCTGTACCCTGCTATATGCTGAATAAAACATCCCAAATTCTTCACTCCCGCATGAATCATTTGGATATCAGTAACACCATCTTCCCTTGCCAAGAGAATACACCTGTTATGGTCAGTTTGGTCCAGTCTTCCACACATAGGTCCATCCTCCACTTCTAGGGACCATTCAATATGAACATGAATGTTCAAACAATCAACTACCTCCAACAACCAGAAAGTATCTCCCATGGATCTCATCCAGAAACAGACAGGATGCCTGCTCTGATACCAATTGAAATTCTGGTAAGATAGAACCCAGATGTCATATACGATGTCGTGACATCTGATCTGTCATCAGCTCAGCTGAGGCAGTACATACAGATCCCTCAATAATTTATTACTTCTAACATCCAGAAGTCTGGAAGTGTTGGGACCACATATCAGTTTAGTTAACATTAACAAATCTGCTTAGCAGAGATTTTGTGTTAGCCCAGTCATTAAATCACACACTGATGTCATGCACGATGTTATGACACTCAAACTGAACTTACAAATAAACAGTGCAGAAACATAAACAACACATCAGAATTGTTCACCCAGTTCGGTTCAAACAACCTACTCTGGGGGCATACCAAGCCAGGGATGAAGTCCACTATTAGCAGTATCAATTTAGAGCTAAACTCCCAGTTTACCACTCCTCACTTAATCACTACCCAATGGCCCCTCTACCTAGGTTCTCCCTAGATATGGAATATCTCCATTCCACTCCCAATCATAGCAATGATGTCTAGCAATCAGCAACTCAGCCATTGCATCGACAGCTTAATCACCAACAATGTTACATATACATAATGGAGTAGTTCCAAGAGTACAATATTCACTCATTGCTTCACAGCTTCTGAGTGAATAAAATAAACCTCTTACCTACAGGCTTCGAGGCACAAATCAGTGACCATCCCACAACCTGGGTGATCCACTTACACAACAAACCCTAATGACTACATTGTATTCGTTAGGTTTACAAGGCTACAAAGATTCCTATATATAAAACCTGATCCTAGTTGGACTTGGGCTTAAAAACGCAGCATTCCATGCTGTTACAAATCAGCAGCTTTCTTCTTCTACAACCAAGGCCTTTTAATCATAAGTTACCTAATTTATCTCCTAAATTAGTAACTGCTGAAACTTCAATCTTAGATTTGATTCTTCAATATTCTGACTTGATTCTTTGACCTTTAAAACTATGCCACATAGGATTACATAATATTCTGTATCTTTTAAATTCAAAACTGAATCTTCCTTCGTCAGTTCTGCAGGCGCGATGTCATGGCTAATGTCATGACATTCCTTGTAACATCTTGTTTCAGTACCTGTTTTGTTCTTTTTAATATTTGCAAGAGTACAACACATTACATTCAGCTGCTATTATGTTTTAGCCAAGCATGGATGCCAATAAGACAATAATACAAAACAGAGCATTAACAATGCATTAACAGGTTTTAGCACCACTTTTTGTTTAGGCAAAAGCGCTGTCGTAGGTGGGCCTAAGCAGCGCTTTTTCTTGAAAAGTGCTTTCATATATAGGCCTAAGGCAGCGCTTTCACTTGAAAAGCTCTTTCGTAGGTGGGTCTTTAGCAGCGCTTTTTCTAGAAAAAGCGCTTTCTAAAGTAGCCTTTAGCAGCGCTTTTTTCAGCTTTTATGCTTTCTTTTATCATCTTAGGCAGCACTTTTTATTAAAACGCGCTTTCGTAGGTAGGCCTTTAAGAGCGTTTTTAAAAGCGCTGTCGTTGCTAAATGCAATATTTTAAAGTGCAACCTGTAATTTAAGCCTCCCAGTTCGACCTGTAATTTTTTTTATTTTCAACCTGTAATATTTTTGGAAATAATTCCTAAACCTGTAATTCAAGCCTTACATATATATATATATATATATATATATATACCATTATATAAAAAAAAAACATGTATGTAGGACATTATATACCATTATATACCAATATAATACCATTATAATCCAAAATAAAATATATATACACCATTATAGTTCAATTCACATATGTTTGCAACAGATACATATAACTAAATCATCTCTAACATAACTAAATCAGAATAAGCCCGAAATTCTTAAAATATAACGAGCCGACGGTCCTGGTCCTGCAAAGTATGAACAGAACAACACGATCAATTAAACTAACTTTGCTCAAACACAATTAATGGCTCCAACACAAAGTCATTATCAAAATCCGTCACACAATAATGTATTCATAACACTTTTCACACAATAATGTATTCATACCTATATGAATCTTTGCTGAATATAAAATTGACACAATTCCTCTTTGATTTCTTCCAAACTTAAGTCTCGTGTAAGAAGCATAATAGAATTCATCAAAGTACTACATAACAAAAACATAATATGCATGATTTAGTTAAATGTAATAAATTATCAGAAATTATCCTAAGTTATAAATCCATACCGTGAATGGAATCTCTAATTGAATGATATGCAGTGATGTTATAAATGGTACAAGAAACATACATAAGCGGTAAAGACAAGAAATTAAAGTCATATATAATTCAAGTTTCGAACTAAGAGGTATATGATCAGCTTGTCTTCAACAATGCACAGCGGAAGGATAACGTCTGACGAGGTCTTCCTGCCAATTGCTTGTCCACAGTCTTCAAAGCAATCCGTCTACTTCTAACCTGTTCCTGTAAAATATTAAGAGGATTGGGGTGAGATTACTAAATCTGAGTGAGTTCCCCTATCTTATGGGTTCGCTCAGTTCTACAAGGTGCATGCAATTAAACGAATCTGCCATGGATTCGGGGTTTTCCTCACGGTCTAGTACAAATACACAATAAGCGTACACCATCATTGGAAGTTCTATAACTGTCCGATGAGGCAATAACAACAAACAACAACCGGTTCATCGCCATCACAAGCAAGTATGCAGACCCGTACCCATGAACGAGGAATCCAGAAGTAAATCTCAGTTTTCTATCTAGGCTGCCAAGCTACAACCTCGGTGAGTTACTCCTGTACATCGCGTTAATAGACTCGCACAAGACCACCGCTGTAACACCCATATATAAATACATACATCAAAGCATATACATATACATGAATCCAAGTATTTGGTACTGAAAATACTTATAAGTTCCTAGTCAACACATTATACATATTAATGCCCAAAATACAAAGTTCTAACAACGGCATAATACATACAAGATGTTCAAAAGTAAATACTAAGAACTAGATCAACAATGATCACAAAATGTAATCTACAACGGAAGCTTCGCCATGTCCAAAATAAGCATAAGGAATAAGGAAATCAAACTGCTTTCTCCTTACCCTTCGCGGAACCTGTAGTACCTGAAATCAATATATAATGGGGTGAGATAAAATATCTCAGTGAGTTCCCTATCCTATGGATCCTCTCGGCTTTACAAGGTTCTAATCTATAAGTCTCAAGTCATAAAAGAAACTAGACCTTGAGTTCTCACACTAACATTATATGGAATCATACTTAGAGTTCAACAACTCAAACACAAGATTACTAATCGGAAACCAATACCAAGGCATCCCCATATTCCCGTCCCCTTCTACGTCTAGGAGGTGGCACGAGTCATGGATCCTTTGGAAAATCTTGACATACGAAATGGATTCGGACTCATGAGCCTTTCCCCATGAATCGTCACTTCACATGGCCCGTACACCATCACAAGTCTCTACCCGTAGGTTCCATTCGTACACAAAAGCGGGAATCAAACCTGCCAAGATTATTTGTGCCTCTCTGCACAGTGCCTCTCTGCACGAAGAATTCCTGTTAGCATTCAAAAGAAAATAAAGAATAAAGAAAAATACAACGGTTCCGATTAATACATCATACAATGGTGATCGCTTCCGAAAACCACTAGGCCTGTTAGCCTTTCCTCATAAGATTCCAACACGTATGTTCTATATAATGTCTCATCCTAGGTTTCTTTGTTAAGCTACATAACCTAACAATTCCTAGTTTCCTCACTTAACCTTTATTTTCATAACAACGAAGTTATTCAACCTCTCTGATATATATATATATATATATATATAACAAAGGTTTACCAATCCACCTGCAATAGAACTCAATCAACAATTATAGAGTACACAAGCATCATACCAAAAGCATAACGTCCTCATGGTTCCGAACGAAAACCAACCCAAGTAATCAAGCAACTTCCCGACTCTCGATTAAGCAATTCTCCTTTTGTTCCCAAAACCTACACTACTAGAAGGTACACGCTTCTAGCCTACTACTGCTTCGAATGGCGATTAAAACAGAGTTACGGTTCAAAAGTTACGATCGAAACAATTTCTCTCATTAAACTAAAGAATTGGCTAAGAAAGATTCAGTTCGCGCCGCGCAGCAGCTAGGTCGTGCCGCGAACCCTCTGGCAGTAGCCAACCCTCATAATCTTCAACAATGTTCGCGCCGCTAACTGATGTTTGCGCCGCCAACCTCTGGAAGTGGCAAGTCTCTCAAGGATTCCCAATATGCTCGCGCCGCGAACCCCTGTACGCGCCGCGTACTGAAGGCAGAAACAAAACCCCTAAAAACCTGCATAGTTCGCGCGACGCGCAGCCTCGTTCGCGCCGCGAAGCGCGCGAGAACTGAGTTCTCAGCTATGCTTCACACACAAAATCCATGGTTCAAAACCATCTAAAACCATCCTAACCTGTTCCAGATCATAATAAAGCATAGATACAACCTATAGATGATATATTTATGGATTATAAGCACTTATTCATGAACATTGATGAATTTTGTTCAAAACCTAGATTTCTCTATGAAATCCCTAATATCCAAACTTATGATTTCTCATCCACAATCAAATCTATAAGTTTCTAACTAGAACCCACCTCGATTACGAGTCGCTGATGCCGAAGATGAGTTGAGTCGGCGGAGAAATGATCGAAATCCAAGCTTTCCTCCTTCTCTTCTTGCTCCTCCTTCTCTCTACTCTTCTCTCTAACTTTGTCTTGTTTTTGGAAAAATCAAGAAGAAAAGCAAGGAAGAAAGATATAAGAAAAATATCTTTAAGTTAACACTACTAACTTAATGTCCAAAAGTATCTCTAATGTACCAATTGATAAAACCTCAGTGTCAGTTAATAACATTAGAGCATTTAATTTAATACGGGGTATTACATCCTCCCCCCCTTAAATAGAAATTCGTCCTCGAATTTAAGAATTACTTGAAAAGGTGAGGGTAAGCATCCCGCATTTCCGATTCAAGTTCCCATGTAGCATCACCCGGATGTGTCGCATCCCACTGAACCTTAACAAGAGGAATCTCCTTGTTTCGCAACACTTTAGTCTCTCTTCCCACTATGCGGCTCGGTAAGGGTTCAAAAGTCAAATCTGATTCAATCTCAATTGCATCTGGTAACACCGGCTGAAGAGGATCGGGAATAAACTTTCGTAGTTGAGACACGTGAAAAACATCATGCATTTCTGATAGAGAAGGTGGTAAGGCTAAACGGTAAGCTACTTCACCAATCCTTTCTAGAATCTCATACGGTCCCACGTATCTCGGACTTAATTTCCTCGACTTAAACGGTCCTTTCAACCTCAATCTCGGAGTAACCTTCAAGAATACATGGTCACCCTCCATAAACTCCAAAGGCCTCCTACGGTTATCCGCATAGCTCTTCTGACGGTCTTGTGCTTGCTTAACCTTCTCACGAATCATTCTAATCTTGTCCGTGGTCTCTTGAATAATTTCGGGTCCCAAAATTCTATCCTCACCAACTTCTGACCAACACAATGGTGTTCTACATTTTCTCCCATACAATGCCTCATAAGGTGCCATACCGATACTCGCGTGATAACTGTTACTGTATGCAAATTCAATCAATGGTAAAAGCTCCTTCCAATTTCCTCTACTTTCAAGCACACAAGCTCTTAACATATCTTCCAAGGTTTGTATCGTTTGCTCCGTTTGACCATCCGTTTGAGGGTGGTTCGACGTGCTCAAACATAATTTAGATCCCATCGCTTGGTGAAAAGCTCTCCAAAACCTCGAAGTGAACTTTGGATCTCTATCCGACACAATACTAGATGGTACACCGTGCAACTTCACAATTTCTGCGACAAATAACCGTGCAAGATGACTTGCCTTGTAAGTAGTCTTCACGGCTAAGAAATGTGCAGATTTCGTCAACCGATCTACAATCACCCAAATAGAATCATATCCACCTTGAGTACGAGGTAAACTAACCGCAAAATCCATTGAAATACTATCCCACTTCCATATTGGAATCTCTAGTGGTTGTAACAATCCACCTGGCCTTTGATGTTCAATCTTTACTTGTTGGCATACAGCACACTCCGATACGTACACCGCGACATCTCTTTTCATTCCAGACCACCAATAATCTCTTTTCAAATCTTGATACATTTTTGAAGAACCCGGATGTATAGTGAAAGCACCCTTGTGAGCTTCATCCAAAATCCTTCTTTTCAATAACGCATCGTCCGGAACACAAATCCTCTGATTAAACATAATCACTCCATCCGTAGCTCGAGTAAACCCTGGTTGAACCAACACCTCTTGTAACTTAGCATCAGACACTTGTGCTTGTTGAATGTCACTTCTCAAAATAGAATTAACATTCAAGTTTCCCATCAATACTCCACTTTGGGTCCAAACAAATTGAAGGTTGAGATCTCGAAATTTTTCCAACAATGAATACTCTAACATCATCAATTCGGCCCTCTTTAACACCTTCCGACTCAAAGCATCCGCCACTTTATTTGCCTTGCCTGGATGATACTTCAAGTCAAAATCATAATCCTTCAAGTATTCCATCCACCGCCTCTGACGCATATTCAACTCCTTCTGATCGAATAGGTACTTTAAACTCTTGTGGTCACTGAACATTTCAAAATGAACTCCATACAAGTAATGACGCCACACCTTTAGGGTAAAAACAACCGCAGCCAATTCTAAATCATGAGTTGGATAATTCTCTTCGTGAACCTTTAACTGTCGAGATGTGTATGCTACCACCTGACCATCCTGCATCAATACTCCTCCTAATCCTTTCTTGGAAGCATCGCAAAATACTTCATAGGACTTATTTGGATCAGGAACGATTAAAACAGGAGCAGTCGTCAATCTTTCCTTCAAGCCCATGAAACTCTGTTCACACCCCGAATCCCAATCATAAGGACACTCCTTCCGAGTAAGTCTAGTCATTGGTAAAGCCAATTGAGAAAACCCTTTTATAAATCTTCTGTAGTAGCCGGCTAAGCCCAAGAAACTTCGGACTTCTGAGACATTACTCGGTCTCTCCCAATTAATTACCGCTTCAATTTTTGACGGGTCCACTGCCACACCTCCTTGAGATATGACATGACCAAGAAATCTTACCTCTGTCATCCAAAACTCACACTTACTTAACTTAGCAAACAATTGATTTTCTAGCAATACCGACAGAACAATCCTCAGGTGTTCTTCGTGCTCTTGTGGAGTACGAGAATAAATAAGAATGTCATCAATAAAGACTACCACAAATTGATCTAAGTAAGGCTGGAATATCCGATTCATATAATCCATGAAAACAGCTGGAGCATTCGTAACACCGAAAGGCATTACCAAGAATTCATAATGACCATAACGAGTTCTAAATGCAGTCTTTGGCACATCTGAGCTCTTCACACGGATTTGGTGATAACCTGACCGCAAATCAATCTTCGAGAACACACAGGCTCCTTTCAATTGATCTAACAAGTCGTTTATCCTTGGCAAAGGGTATTTGTTCTTGATGGTGGCCTTATTCAACCGACGGTAATCAATACATAGCCTCATCCCACCATCCTTCTTCTTTACTAACAACACTGGAGCTCCCCACGGTGAGACACTAGGTTGCACAAAATGTTTAGCCATCAGTTCCTCCAATTGCCCCTTCATTTCTCTTAATTCAAGCGGTGCCATCCGATACGGAGAAACGGATATAGGAGCCGTTCCTGGTATCAGGTCAATAGAGAATTCCACTTCCCTTTCCGGAGGAAGAGAAGTGACATCCTCGGGAAAAACATCAGGAAATTCTCTAACAACAGCAATTTGCGAAACCTCTAACTTGTCACCCGCCTCTTCAGTGAGGACCAACAGAACAGACTTCTCTTTCTCAAACAAGAAATTAATCATACCTACCGTACCTTCTAGTATAGTAGTCAACACATCCTTCGGAGTAGCTTCTTCAGATGGAATAATGATTAACTTCTCTTCACACCCAATGAACACCGAATTAGCAGAAAGCCAATCCATTCCCAATACAACATCTACCTTCTTAAGTGGTAAGCAAACAAGATCAATCTGGAAATTCCTACTACCCACAGATAACACACAATTTTCACACACCAACGGTGTCTCTACCATCTCATCCATAGCAGTAGTAACCGCCATAGGAGGAAATAAAGGAGTAGCTTGCAACCCAAGTCGTTTCATACATTGCAATGACACAAAAGAGTGTGTTGCTCCACAATCAAATAGAACAAAACAAGAATGCCCATTAATGAAACACGTACCCGCAATCAATGAGTTATCACTCTTGGTCTTCTTAGCATCCAAGGTATAAACTCTACCAGTACCCCTTCCTTGCACTTGATTCCTATTCTGAGGACAATTCCTAGCCATATGCCCTTCTTGATGACAATGAAAACATTTCACCCCTTCAAAGGTACACCTTCCAAGGTGATTCTTACCACAACTACGACATACCGGAGGTGCACTAGACCGAGAACCTTGCACTTGCTTCCCTTTGAAAGCTTGTGGCCTAGGTCGAAATTGTTGGCTTGGCCTTCCCCTCTCATGTTGATTCTTCTTCTTCAAATCTTCCTCAGCTTGAACTTTCTTCAAACTGGTCTTAGCCACATAACATTGTCGCAACAACTCCGTATAAGTAGTGAACTCCCTCTGGGACACACTATGTGAGATATCGGCCCTTAAACCAAACAAAAACTGGTCCACCTTCCAACCCTCATCAGGAGCATACAAGGCCTGCCTAGAGTAAGCAGCCAAAATTTCAAACTTCTCCGCATAGGTAGCCACTGACATATTGTCCTGCCTTAACTGTTGGAACTCCAACTCCTTCTTAGTCCTCAGTGAACTAGGAAAGTATTTCTCCATAAAAGTGGTCTTGAAGTTTTCCCATTCCTTAGGTACTCCCTGAGTAGTCATCAAAGCAGAAGCACCCTTCCACCACCTCATAGCTGGACCTTTCAGCGAATGAGAAGCAAACACCACCTTGTTCTCTTCACTACAATTCACGATCTCAAAGATTCCTTCTACATTGGCCACCCACTCATGCGCCTTTACAGGATCTAATCCACCATGAAATTTCGGAGGATTCATGCGAATGAAATCCCTATAAGTCCCACCTACAACTTCGGGCACAACCACTGGAACATTATGACCGCCATTCATCTGTTGCATCATCTGCAGCATGAACTGATTCTGCTGCTGTTGCATCTGTTGCATGAACTGGGGCCATGGAACATTCGCACCGCCATCCAGTGTATTCACCTGTAGAGGTCGTGTGGGGGGTCGACCACGAGTCCTGCGTCCGTCCGCCATGTTCCTGGAGGTCATCAAAATGGGATTAAGTTGATCAGGCTCAATACCATAGTCATAACACAACAAAACTCATGGGAACACAACACATCTTGGACAGAAAGAAACACTTATAATATCTCATGGCTAGGTCGAGGATACGACCTACTCTGATACCAACTGTAACACCCATATATAAATACATACATCAAAGCATATACATATACATGAATCCAAGTATTTGGTACTGAAAATACTTATAAGTTCCTAGTCAACACATTATACATATTAATGCCCAAAATACAAAGTTCTAACAACGGCATAATACATACAAGATGTTCAAAAGTAAATACTAAGAACTAGATCAACAATGATCACAAAATGTAATCCACAACGGAAGCTTCGCCATGTCCAAAATAAGCATAAGGAATAAGGAAATCAAACTGCTTTCTCCTTACCCTTCGCGGAACCTGTAGTACCTGAAATCAATATATAATGGGGTGAGATAAAATATCTCAGTGAGTTCCCTATCCTATGGATCCTCTCGGCTTTACAAGGTTCTAATCTATAAGTCTCAAGTCATAAAAGAAACTAGACCTTGAGTTCTCACACTAACATTATATGGAATCATACTTAGAGTTCAACAACTCAAACACAAGATTACTAATCGGAAACCAATACCAAGGCATCCCCATATTCCCGTCCCCTTCTACGTCTAGGAGGTGGCATGAGTCATGGATCCTTTGGAAAATCTTGACATACGAAATGGATTCGGACTCATGAGCCTTTCCCCATGAATCGTCACTTCACATGGCCCGTACACCATCACAAGTCTCTACCCGTAGGTTCCATTCGTACACAAAAGCGGGAATCAAACCTGCCAAGATTATTTGTGCCTCTCTGCACAGTGCCTCTCTGCACGAAGAATGCCTGTTAGCATTCAAAAGAAAATAAAGAATAAAGAAAAATACAACGGTTCGATTAATACATCATACAATGGTGATCGCTTCCGCAAACCACTAGGCCAATTAGCCTTTCCTCATAAGATTCCAACACGTATGTTCTATATAATGTCTCATCCTAGGTTTCTTTGTTAAGCTACATAACCTAACAATTCCTAGTTTCCTCACTTAACCTTTATTTTCATAACAACGAAGTTATTCAACCTCTCTGATATATATATATATATATATATATATATATATATATATATATAACAAAGGTTTACCAATCCACCTGCAATAGAACTCAATCAACAATTATAGAGTACACAAGCATCATACCAAAAGCATAACGTCCTCATGGTTCCGAACGAAAACCAACCCAAGTAATCAAGCAACTTCCCGACTCTCGATTAAACAATTCTCCTTTTGTTCCCAAAACCTACACTACTAGAAGGTACACGCTTCTAGCCTACTACTGCTTCGAACAGCGATTAAAACAGAGTTACGGTTCAAAAGTTACGATCGAAACAATTTCTCTCATTAAACTAAAGAATTGGCTAAGAAAGGTTCAGTTCGCGCCGCGCAGCAGCTAGGTCGCGCCGCGAACCCTCTGGCAGTAGCCAACCCTCATAATCTTCAACAATGTTCGCGCCGCTAACTGATGTTTGCGCCGCCAACCTCTGGCAGTGGCAAGTCTCTCAAGGATTCCCAATATGTTCGCGCCGCGAACCCCTGTACGCGCCGCGTACTGAAGGCAGAAACAAAACCCCTAAAAACCTGCATAGTTCGCGCCGCGCAGCCTCGTTCGCGCCGCGAAGCGCGCGAGAACTGAGTTCTCAGCTCTGCTTCACACACAAAATCCATGGTTCAAAACCATCTAAAACCATCCTAACCTGTTCCAGATCATAATAAAGCATAGATACAACATATAGATGATATATTTATGGATTATAAGCACTTATTCATGAACATTGATGAATTTTGTTCAAAACCTAGATTTCTCTATGAAATCCCTAATATCCAAACTTATGATTTCTCATCCACAATCAAATCTATAAGTTTCTAACTAGAACCCACCTCGATTACAAGTCGCTGATGTCGAAGATGAGTTGAATCGGCGGAGAAATGATCGAAATCCAAGCTTTCCTCTTTCTCTTCTTGCTCATCCTTCTCTCTACTCTTCTCTCTAACTTTGTCTTGTTTTTGGAAAAATCAAGAAGAAAAGCAAGGAAGAAAGATATAAGAAAAATATCTTTAAGTTAACACTACTAACTTAATGTCCAAAAGTATCTCTAATGTACCAATTGATAAAACCTCAGTGTCAGTTAATAACATTAGGGCATTTAATTTAATACGGGGTATTACAACCGCACTATGAGTCAGATGAATCCCATGTGAATTACACATACTTGGCTACACATTCTCATCTGTGATGAGTTACCGCAGTGACTTCCTATGTGGTGTCACCACCCCATCAATCATGTATATACGCAGGTGGTTATCCAAATGCGAAAACACCTACATGATAGTACAAGCCCACCAGGCGAAAGCCTAGTGATTATCTACGTGACATCACTAGAGGTGAGTCCGAAGTGATGTAGCCTACATGGCATCACGACCCCACCATACCAAGCACGCCAATATGTTACGTCAACGTGGGAAATGCCTTTCAAGACCCTTACCTTCATATTGCAATGGTAGCTCAGGTGCATAAACATACCGAGCACGCATGTGTGTCACATCAAGGTTGGAAACATCATTCAAGACCCTCACCTTCACACCACAATGGTAAATGATGGAACTAAGTCTATAAACAGGCCTTACCACCTAGTATCTTAAGCCTACTCCGATTCAAGCATACATAACAATCATGCTCCAAGAGACACACAACCAACTAGACTTGAATGCTCAACCAGAACAGATAGGAACAATGCATATTCATACATAGCATTACGTGTGATTCACAATCCATAAAACACGAAATCAAAGATATATTCTGTAACACCCCATACATACATTGCCTAGGATATACGTATATGGCATTAAAATGGTACTCAAAAATCATAAACATAAGCAGCGGAATAGATAATGTATAAGTACAAGTATAAAAGCCCAAACTGTCATGGCCAAAATACATGAGTTCCAACTGGTACAAATACATATCCATAGTACAAAAGATGGAGATACAAAAGATCATAAACTACGACAGAACACATCGCCAAGAAACATCAACTCGAAGCTAAGTCATCTTACCCTTGCCTCGATCCTACCTCGAACCACCTGTAAAAAGAATAATTGGAATGGGGTGAGATTACTAAATCTCAGTGAGTCTCCCTATCTTACGGGTTCACTCAGTTCTACAGGGAACATGCAATCAACGAATTCACCGAGAATCCGGGTTACCTCACGGCTAGGTACAAGTACAAACAAAGATACACCGTCAATGGAAGTCCCAAAACTATCCAAGAAGGCATCAACAACAACAGGCTCAACGCCATCACAAACAAGTATGCAGACCCGTACCCATGTACGAGGAATCCAAGAGTAAAATCTGCCTGTCTACCTAGGCTGCCAAACCACACCCTCGGTGGGTTACACCCGTACATCGCATCAAGAGACTTGCACAAGCACATCGCAAGACTAATCGGATACCCCTCCTAAATGGAAATCATCCGAGACGAGTTACAGCCGTGACATTGCCTAAATGGCGTCCGACCCCATCACTGTCCATACGCAGATGAGTTAACATCGAGTGCAATTACGCCGTCTTGACAATACGAGCCCACCGGGCGAAAGCCTAGTGATCTTGCCTACGTGGCATCACTAGAGGTGAATCGGAAGTATTATTACCTACGTGGCATTACTTCTCCACCATACCAAGCACGCCGATATGTTAACATCGAGTGGGATACGCCCCGTAGGCCCTCACAAGCATATCGCAATGGTAGCTCAGGTGTGTAAAACATACCGAGAACGCAGATGAGTTAACATCGAGTGGGATACGCCCCGTAGGCCCTCACAAGCACATCGCAATGGTAATGATGGAACTAAGTCCATAAACAGGACTTTCCACCTAGTAGCTTAAGCTTACTCCGTTTCAAGCATACACAAAACACCGAGATCACACAACACGGTATAAGCCATCACACAGGCATTCACATACGAATGTTCAACCGGAACAAACGAAATCATAAAAATAATAATGCCACAATATAATCCACACAATTTGTATTTCACACATACAAGCATATCCAAGGGATTTTAGTCATATCATGGTCTTATTTAATTAAAACACATATTAGAATGCCATACAAGTCATAAGAGGCCTTCGATTCCGATACAAAACGAAACTGCACTCAAATGGGAGAAATATCAATTCTGCATCAGACTAGTTCGCTACAGCGAACTTCTGTTCGCTACAGCGAACTCAAACAGAAGCTAAACTTCTTCAAACCCAGGTCAGTTCGCTACAGCGAACTCCAGCGAAGCCCCGATTCGCTACAGCGAAGGAAAGTTCACTACAGCGAATAAATCAATTCAACTCCCAGGTTTATTCGCTACACAGTTCGCTACAGCGAATCATTCGCTACAGCGAATGAAAGTTCGCTGCAGCGAACTCTGCAAAATCAGCAAAAATGCAGAACGCGTTTGGGGTCCCCAAACCCCAAAATCTTACATGCAATCATTCTTGATGGAGCAATAAGACATGGTAAATGTACATACACGAATTACTACTAGAATAGAGTCTTAAACATGCATGAATAAGGATTATAGAACACATACTCTCAAACCCTTAATCCCTCACATTGACATAAACCCCAAATGTTTCCCCAAAGTCTCTATCTATGAGACTCACCTGATTAAGCTGAGGAAGAAGCTCTGAAAATCAGAAGTGGATGATGAAGGTTGATGGATCAAAGGTGCATGCAAGGCTGAAAGTTGAAGTTGGCAATGGGTCTTCCTCTCCTTCCTTCTTGTTTCACGTTTCATCCTCTTCTACTCTCCACAATTCTGTTTTTGGCTTCTAAAAATCAGAATTGTTCCAAAACCAAACAATCCTTAAGACTTAGATAGAGTGCAAAGACTAAAGTATCCCCCAACTAAACTTTATTTACCATAATGCCACTTGGTTCCATCTCAACTAAATGAAATTCATATCATTAATCTCTTAATGAAAAAAATTAGAATATTACATTCTCCCCCCCCTTAAATAGAATTCGTCCTCGAATTCGAAAACTTACCAGAATAAGTGAGGATACAACTCCCGCATCTCTGATTTGAGCTCCCAAGTCGCTTCGTCAGGATGCGACTCTTCCCACAACACCTTCACAAGAGGTATCTCTTTGCTTCTCAACGACTTGCTAGCATGCTCCAAGATACGACAAGGTTTCGGTTGGAAAGAAAGATCTGGCTCTACTTCAATCGTATCTGGTAGGATAGGATGAAATGAATCAGGCACAAACTTCCGCAACTGAGATACATGGAAAACGTCATGCAGCCCGGACAATGAAGGAGACAACGCTAACTGGTATGCGACTTCACCTATCTATCTTATGATTTGATAAGGTCCTACGTATCTCGGGCTAAGCTTGCGCGACTTAAATGGTCCTTTCAACCTCAACCTCGGAGTCACCTTCAAGAAAACATGATCTCCTACGTCAAACTCCAACGGTCTCCTTCGTTTATCCGCATAACTCTTCTGTCGATCTTGAGCTTGTTTCATCTTATCTCGGATCATCTTAACTTTCTCCGTGGTTTCTTGAATTATCTCCAGTCCAAGGATTCCCTTCTCACCAACTTCAGACCAACACAACGGTGATCGACACTTCCTTCCATACAAGGCTTCGTATGGGGCCATACCGATACTCACATGATAACTGTTGTTATATGCAAATTCTATCAAAGGTAAGTTATCTTTCCAACTTCCACCAATTTCCAAGATACATGCCCTTAGCATATCCTCAATGGTTTGAATAGTCCTTTCTGTTTGTCCATCTGTCTGGGGGTGGTTAGAAGTGCTCAAATTCAGATTTGTACCCATTTCTTGATGAAAAGCTTTCCAAAATCGGGAAGTGAACTTCTGATCTCTATCCGACACAATACTAGAAGGTACACCGTGCAATCTCACAATCTCCACTACAAAAAGCCTCGCAAGGTGAGAAACCTTGTGAGTCGTCTTAACCGGCAAGAAATGCGCTGACTTAGTCAAACGATCCACTATCACCCATATCGAGTCGTGCCCACCTAATACCCGTGGTAGTCCCACAATGAAGCCCATGGATATACTGTCCCATTTCCAAACAGGAATATCCAATAGTTGCAACATACCACCGGGCCTTTGGTGCTCTATCTTCACTTGTTGGCAAATCACGCACTGCTCTACATAATCAGCCACATCTCTCTTCATACCAGGCCACCAAAAATTCCCTTTCAAGTCTTGATACATCTTGGTCGAACCGGGATGGATGGTGAATTTGCTCTTGTGAGCCTCGTCCAGAACTAACCTCCTTAACTCCGCATCATTTGGCACACACATCCTTCGTCCAAAAAGAATGAGTCCATCAGATGTACGAACGAAATCAGGAAGGTTTGCTTTAGCCTGCAATTCTACATCATTCCACTGTGCTTGACGGATCCTTTCCCGCAACTCATTCTCAATACACAAGTTACTTATCAACACACCCGTTGGTGCCCACTCAAATTGTAAGTCCAAATTTCTGAACTTCTCCATAAGGCCAAATTCTAACATCATCAGCTCTGCAACCTTAATCTCCTTTCTACTCAAGGCATCTGCTACCTTATTAGCTTTACCGGGATGGTACTTTAAATCAAAGTCAAAGTCCTTCAAGTACTCCATCCATCTCCTCTGACGCATGTTGAGTTCCTTTTGATCAAAGAGATACTTCAAACTTTTTTGATCACTAAACATCTCAAAGTGAACCCCATATAAATAATGTCGCCACACCTTGAGCGCGAACACAATCGCAGCGAGTTCGAGGTCATGAGTAGGATAATTCTCTTCATGAGATCTCAACTGTCTAGATGCATAAGCTACAACCTGTCCATCTTGCATCAATACTCCACCCAAGCCTTTCTTAGAAGCATCACAGAACACTTCGTAAGATCGGTTTGGATCTGGAATCACCAACACTGGAGCAGTAGTCAGTTTCTCCTTGAGTTTCTGAAAACTCTTCTCACATTCTGAATTCCATTCGAATGAAACTTCCTTCCTTGTTAGCCTGGTCAAAGGTAATGCTAGCTTGGAAAATCCCATGATAAACCTCCGATAGTAACCTGCCAAGCCTAGGAAACTACGGACCTCAGTTGCATTCTTGGGTCGTTCCCAATTTATAACTACTTCTACCTGTTAGAACAAGATTTGTTCTGATCAATTATCTTAGTTTTGATGATAACAATAATATGAATTTTGCTTAAGATAATATGGTACTCTAATCCAATGCAATTTCCTTTTCAGGAAATATATAAAGAGTACGCATAATTCAGCGCTCAGAAGCTTTGTCTCAAAGGGTTCAGCATGCAACATCAGAACATGGTCTGGCAAGACATCAGAAGATGGTCGAAGCAGAATCAGAACATGGGTCTATGGAAGCATCAGAAGAACAAGAGAACAGAAGCACTGAAGTTCTGATGGTATCACACTCAGAAGCACTTCAAGGTCAGAAGATCAGAAGATGCTTTGCACCAAGCTGTTTGACTCTGATGATATTCAAATGTTGTATTCACAAACATCAGATTAGAAGGAAGTACAAGTGGCAAGCTACGCTGACTGACAAAAGGAACGTTAAAAGCTATTCTAGGCTACGTCAGTAGACACAGCGTGAACAAGGCTCGAGGTAGTTGACAAAAGCGAATAACATTAAATGCGATGCTGTACGGAACACGCAAAGCATTAAATGCTCTCAACGGTCATCTTCTCCAACGCCTATAAATATGAAGTTCTGATGAGAAGCAAGGTTAACAAATCCTGAACAAAACAACGCATATTAACTTGCTGAAACGCTGTTCAAATCAAAGCTCAGAATCTTCATCTTCATCAAAGCTCACTACATTGCTGTTGTAATATATTAGTGAGATTAAGCTTAAACGTTAAGAGAAATATCACAGTTTGTGATTATCGCTTTTAAGAAGCAATTGTAATACTCTTAGAATTGATTACATTAAGTTGTAAGGAACTAGAGTGATCGTGTGGATCAGAATACTCTAGGAAGTCTTAGAGGTTATCTAAGCAGGTTGTAACTAGAGTGATCGTGTGGATCAGTATACTCTAGAAAAGTCTTAGAGGGTATCTAAGCAGTTGTTCCTGGAGTGATCAGTGTGTGATCAGAAGACTCTGGAAGACTTAGTTGCTGACTAAGTGGAGAACCATTGTAATCCGTGCGATTAGTGGATTAAATCCTCAGTTGAGGTAAATCATCTATGCGGGGGTGGACTGGAGTAGTTTAGTTAACAACGAACCAGGATAAAAATATCTGTGCAATTTATTTTTATCTGTCAAGTTTTTAAAGCTACACTTATTCAAACCCCCCCCCCTTTCTAAGTGTTTTTCTATCCTTCAATTGGCATCAGAGCGCCGGTTCTAAGGTGCAAGCACTTAACCGTGTTTAGAAAAGATTCAGGAAGAGAAAAACGCTTCAGTAAAAGATGGTTGATGAAAGTGAAAAGTCTACACCTGCATCTACATCTGGCTCTGCTGAGCAATACAACGGTAACAATGGTTATACTAGACCGCCGGTATTTGATGGTGAAAACTTTGAATACTAGAAAGATAAACTGGAAAGTTACTTTCTTGGTCTAGATGGTGATCTATGGGATCTTCTGATGGATGGTTACAAACATCCAGTAAATGCCAGAGGCGTAAAGCTGACAAGGCAAGAAATGAATGATGATCAGAAAAAGCTTTTCAGGAATCATCATAAATGCAGAACTGTTTTGCTGAATGCTATCTCTCATGCTGAGTATGAGAAGATATCTAACAGGGAAACGGCCTATGACATATATGAGTCCTTGAAAATGACTCATGAAGGAAATGCTCAAGTCAAGGAGACTAAAGCTCTAGCTTTAATCCAGAAGTATGAAGCCTTCAAGATGGAGGATGATGAAGACATTGAAAAGATGTTTTCAAGATTTCAAACTCTTACTGCTGGATTGAGAGTTCTTGACAAGGGATACACCAAGGCTGATCACGTAAAGAAGATCATCAGAAGCTTACCCAGAAGATGGGGTCCTATGGTGACTGCATTCAAGATTGCAAAGAATCTGAATGAAGTTTCTCTGGAAGAGCTTATCAGTGCCTTGAGAAGTCATGAAATAGAGCTGGACGCAAATGAGCCTCAAAAGAAAGGTAAGTCTATTGCATTAAAATCAAATATCAAGAAATGCACTAACGCTTTTCAGGCTAGAGAAGAAGATCCTGAAGAATCAGAATCTGAAGAAGAAGATGAACTGTCTTTGATCTCCAGAAGGCTAAATCAACTCTGGAAGACCAAGCAAAGGAAGTTCAGAGGCTTTAGAAGCTCAAAGAAATTTGAACGTGGAGAATCTTCTGATGACAGAAGATTTGACAAGAAGAAGGTCATGTGCTATGAATGCAATGAGCCTGGACACTTCAAGAATGAATGTCCAAATCTTCAGAAGGAAAATCCCAAGAAGAAGTTTCATAAGAAGAAAGGTCTTATGGCAACCTGGGATGAGTCAGAAGATGATTCAGACTCTGAACTGTGCGCTGATGGCGACAGAAGATGATGGATCAGAATCTACATCAGAATCAGATTCTGAAGAGGTATTTTCTGAACTTACTAGAAATGAGTTAGTTTCCGGTCTAACTGAACTTCTGGAACTCAAGTCTCAGATTAGTCTCAAATACAAAAAGCTGAAAAAGCTATTTGAATTTGAAACAAAGAAGCTTGAGTTGGAGAATTCTGAATTAAAAGAAAAACTTTTAAAATTATCCAATAATGTTGGATCTCCTTCTGATTCAGAAAAATCCACTCCTAGTCTAAACCATATTCTGAAAGAATATGATTTAAGTTTCAGGAAGTTCTTATCTAGAAGTATTGGCAGAAGTCAGCTAGCTTCTATGATATATGCTGTGTCTGGAAACAAAAGAGTCGGCATTGGTTTTGAGGGTGAAACCCCATACAAACTTGAACCTGTTGATGAAATGAAATTCACATACAAGCCATTGTATGATCAGTTCAAGTATGGCCACTCCCATGATATTAGGCACACTTCACATGCTCAAAGTTTTCACATAACACACACTAGGAAGCATGTGACACAACCTAGGAAATATCATGAAACTCACATTAAAAATTATCATGCTGTTACTCCTTCTGCTTACAATGTTAAACCTAAGTTCAATCAGAACTTGAGAAAATCTAACAAGAAAGGACCCAAAAAGATGTGGGTACCTAAGGATAAGATTATTCCTATTGCAGATATCCTTGACTGCAAAAAGGACAAAGCACAACATGTCATGGTACCTGGACTCTGGATGCTCACGACACATGACAGGAAGAAGGTCTATGTTCCAAGACCTGGTGCTTAAATCTGGAGGAGAAGTCAAGTTTGGAGGAGATCAGAAGGGCAAGATAATTGGCTCTGGAACTATAAAGTCTGGTAACTCTCCTTCCATTTCTAATGTACTTCTTGTAGAAGGATTAACACATAACCTCTTATCTATCAGTCAATTGAGTGACAATGGTTATGATATAATCTTTAATCAAGAGTCTTGCAAGGCTGTAAATCAGAAGGATGGCTCAATCCTATTTACAGGCAAGAGGAAGAACAACATTTATAAGACAGATCTGCAAGATCTTATGAGTCAGAAGGTGACTTGTCTTATGTCTGTTTCTGAAGAGCAGTGGGTCTGGCACAGAAGATTAGGTCATGCTAGTTTGAGAAAGATTTCTCAAATTAACAAACTGAATCTTGTCAGAGGACTCCCTAATCTGAAATTCAAATCAGATGCTCTTTGTGAAGCATGTCAGAAGGGCAAGTTCTCCAAACCTGCATTCAAGTCCAAGAATGTTGTTTTTACCTCAAGGCCATTAGAACTCTTGCACATTGATCTGTTTGGCCCAGTCAAAACAGCATCTGTCAGAGGGAAGAAATATGGATTAGTTATCGTAGATGATTATAGCCGCTGGACGTGGGTAAAATTCTTGAAACACAAGGATGAGACTCATTCAGTGTTCTTTGATTTCTGCATTCAGATTCAATCTGAAAAAGAGTGTAAAATCATAAAGGTCAGAAGTGATCATGGTGGTGAATTTGAGAACAGATCCTTTGAAGAATTCTTCAAAGAAAATGGTATTGCCCATGATTTCTCTTGTCCTAGAACTCCACAGCAAAATGGGGTTGTAGAACGAAAGAATAGGACTCTGCAAGAAATGGCCAGAACCATGATCAATGAAACCAATATGGCTAAGCATTTTTGGGCAGAAGCAATAAACACTGCATGCTATATTTAGAATAGAATCTCTATCAGACCTATTCTTAATAAGACTCCTTATGAATTGTGGAAGAATAGAAAGCCCAATATTTCATATTTCCATCCTTTTGGATGTGTATGCTTTATTCTGAACACTAAAGATCATCTTGGTAAGTTTGATTCCAAAGCTCAAAAATGTTTCCTTCTTGGATATTCTGAACGCTCAAAAGGCTACAGAGTATACAATACTGAAACATTGATTGTAGAAGAATCAATCAATATCAGGTTTGATGATAAGCTTGGTTCTGAAAAACCAAAGCAGTTTGATAATTTTGCAGATTGTGATGTTGATATATCAGAAGTTGTTGAGCCAAGAAGCAACGCATCAGAAGCAGAGCCTCTCAGAAGCAAAGAATCTGAAGATCAAGTATCAGCTTCTCTGGAGAATCTAAGCATTTCTGAAGAACCATCTGTCAGAAGATCATCCAGACTCATCTCTGGTCATTCAGAAGATGTCATTCTTGGAAAGAAGGATGATCCAATCAGAACAAGAGCATTCCTTAAGAACAATGCAGACTGTCAATTAGGTTTTGTATCTTTGATCGAGCCAACTTCTGTTGATCATGCTCTAGAAGATCCAGACTGGATAATTGCTATGCAAGAAGAATTGAATCAGTTTACAAGGAATGATGTTTGGGATCTTGTTCCTAGACCAGATGGATTCAATATAATCGGTACAAAATGGGTCTTCAGAAACAAGCTCGGTGAGAAAGGTGAAGTGGTAAGGAACAAAGCCAGATTGGTGGCTCAGGGTTATAGTCAGCAAGAAGGAATTGACTATACAGAAACCTTTGCACCAGTGGCCAGGTTAGAATCTATTCGTTTATTAATTTCATTTGCCACTCAACATAACATCACTCTCTATCAGATGGATGTTAAGAGTGCCTTCTTAAATTGTTATATAGATGAAGAAGTTTATGTCCATCAACCTCCTGGTTTTGAAGACTCTATGTCTCCTAATCATGTTTTTAAATTAAAGAAATCGTTATATGGATTGAAACAAGCTCCCAGAGCTTGGTATGAACGCTTAAGTTCTTTCCTTCTGGATAATGGTTTCACTAGAGGAAAAGTGGACACTACTCTCTTTTGTAAAACCTTTAAAAGGGATATTTTAATTTGTCAAATATATGTAGATGATATTATTTTTGGAACATCTAATGCTACACTTGGAAAGGAGTTTGCTGAGTCTATGCAGGCTGAGTTTGAAATGAGCATGATGGGAGAACTCAAGTATTTCCTTGGAATACAAATAAATCAAACATCAGAAGGAACGTATGTTCACCAAACCAAGTATGTGAAGGAACTTCTGAAGAAGTTTAATCTTCTAGACTGCAAAGAAGCCAAAACTCCTATGCATCCAACATGCATCCTAGGTAAGGATGAGGTAAGTAAGAAGGTAGATCAGAAGTTATACAGAGGTATGATTGGATCTCTTCTATATCTGACTGCTTCTAGACCTGACATTCTGTTCAGTGTTTGTTTGTGTGCTAGATTCCAATCAGATCCTAGAGAATCTCATTTAACTGCGGTTAAGAGAATTCTAAGGTATCTGAAAGGTACTACTAATGTTGGCTTAGTTTACAGAAAATCTAAAGAATACAACTTAGTAGGATTCTGTGATGCTGACTATGCTGGAGACAGAATTGAAAGAAAGAGTACTTCAGGAAGTTGCCAATTTCTTGGAAGTCATTTGATCTCCTGGTATAGCAAGAAGCAAGCAACTATTGCTCTATCAACAACAGAAGCAGAATATGTCGCTGCTGCTGGTTGCAGTACACAGATGCTCTGGATGAAGAGTCAGTTAGAAGATTATCAGATATTTGAGAGTAACATTCCTATATTCTGTGATAATACTTCTGCTATATGTTTATCTAAGAATCCTATTCTTCATTCAAAAGCTAAACATATTGAGATTAAACATCATTTCATAAGGGACTATGTTCAGAAGGGCGTTATATCTTTAAACTTTGTTGATACAGACCATCAATGGGCTGATATTTTTACAAAACCCCTGGCTGAAGATAGGTTTAAGTTCATTCTGAAGAACATCAGTATGGATTTATGCCCAGAATGAGAAGATGAGAAGTTCTCATGTATGAGTATCTTCTGAAATGAAAATGGACTATTTTTTTTAATCAGAAGTTCTGATTGAAATCTTTTAGAAATTATGATTCGGTTATTACTAACGTTTCATTGTCTAAGTTGATTCAGAACCTCTTTTAAAGCAAAACAGCTGTAACGTTTTATCTCGGGATGGTAAACCTGTCGTTACTGTTCATGGATAAGCGCGCGTGCAGTTGAAGGGACGCCGACCATAGGTAACTGTGCTAGTCACCTCATTCGTCATTATTATCTCTCCTCACGTCACGTAACATTAAATGCTTTTCATCATTTACTCTCTTTCAGTTTTCTTTTTATATTCTTCAAACGTTTCTTTTCCCTCTCATATTTCTCTCACTTTGCATTCCTCATCAAGTTATTTCTCTCTCTCTTCCGTTTTCTTCTCTTGCTCAAACAAGTTTTTCTTACTTTTAAAAATCCTAGCTCAAACCTAGCGTTCATCCTAAGTCTGTTGAGGATCTATGACTCAAAGGCGACAGATCTCTGCATATCTCGGGATGGCTCTCCTAATACCTCTCAAGTCAGACCTCTTCTTTGATGTTGTTATCAACTTTCACCCAAAGACAGAAGACTTTCTTGAGTTATGGGAGGAGGTTAAGAATGATATTCTTAACTTCTATGTTAAGGGAAAGCCCCGTTTGCAACATTAGCTCTCTGTCTGTGAACTGTCCCTCTCTTCCTCTTTGGTCACTTGGATCTCTCCTACAGTGGAGGTTCTAGTCTGGAAGACAAGAGTCCACAGGGATTCTTGATGGGTTGACACAGAGTGTGTCCTGCTAGGGTGCTGTTTTTAATTTTTGTAGTCATTTCCTCTTGGGATGACTTTTTATGTATTTGCTAGGAATGTTTCTCATCTTGTTAAACATAGGAACCTTTTGTAATATCTTTTGATTATCAATGAAAAGTTTCCTTGATTTACATTCCAGTGATTTTATTTGTCTCTTGCTTTGCATCTGAATCTTTTGAAATATTCTTTTTGATGTTATGACAAAAAGGGGGAGAAGATAAATGATAAATGATTTGATTAAATCTATCAGTTGCTGGGTAAAGCTCCCACACATTCACTAACAAGAACTGCAAGTTCTATATGGTTTAAGTGTTTTGCAGGTATAAAGAAGTGAAGAGAATCTTCAAAGCAAACACAAGAAGAAAAACCATGGAAACTGAAGCAAGCTGAGTGCTATCAAGCTTCAGAAATCAGAAGCAAGAAAGAAGAATGAATCAGAAGCACTGATAATAGAATTTGATTCATATTTGTCTATTTGATCTGACAAAATTCTATTCGCTCTGATACATTATTTTAGCCTATATGGCTCTGATACATATAATGTGTTCAAATATACGTTTTATGTTCTGACTCGTTCATGCTGACTTTTGTCGTTTAGTTTTTGTTCTGTAACATTTCAGGATGTAGAGATGCTCAGATGATGCTCTGGTACATTCAACAATGTTCTGATACAAATCTAGCATGAAGTAATGTTGGTAGAAATTCAAAGCTCTGAAGCTATCCGAGGGAAGCAGAAATCAGAAGCTGTGAAGGTTCTAAAGATCCAGAAAACTCAAGTTCTGAAGCTGTCCTAAATGGAAGCAGAAATCAGAAGCTGTGAATGTTCAGAAGATCAAAGAAATTCAAGTTCTGAAGCTGTCCTAGATGGAAGCAGAAGTCAGAAGCTGTGAATGTTCAGAAGATCAAAGAAATTCAAGTTCTGAAGCTGTCCTAGATGGAAGCAGGAATCAGAAGCTGTGAGTGTTCTAGGGATCTAAGGAAATTCTAGTTCTGAAGCTGTCCAATGGAAGCAGAAGTCAGAAGCTAGGAATTCTCTAAAGACAGAAGCTTATGTGATCGTCTCTACCGAAATAATCAGGGAAGTCTTTTATTAAAGTTCTTCGAGTATTTATTTCAGGGGGAGATTATTTATCTCAGGGGGAGATTGTTAATCTCAGGGGGAGACATATTCATATGCTTATGCTATAGCTGTGTAATTTGTCTTTTGCCGTCTGTTCTTTCTGATCGCAAATTCATATCATTTATATATGTTTTTGTCATCATTAAAAAGGGGGAGATTGTTAGAACAAGATTTGTTCTGATCAATTATCTTAGTTTTGATGATAACAATAATATGAATTTTGCTTAAGATAATATGGTACTTTAATCCAATGCAATTTCCTTTTCAGGAAATATATAAAGAGTACGCATAATTCAGCGCTCAGAAGCTTTGTCTCAAAGGGTTCAGCATGCAACATCAGAACATGGTCTGGCAAGACATCAGAAGATGGTCGAAGCAGAATCAGAACATGGGTCTATGGAAGCATCAGAAGAACAAGAGAACAGAAGCACTGAAGTTCTGATGGTATCACACTCAGAAGCACTTCAAGGTCAGAAGATCAGAAGATGCTTTGCACCAAGCTGTTTGACTCTGATGATATTCAAACGTTGTATTCACAAACATCAGATCAGAAGGAAGTACAAGTGGCAAGCTACGCTGACTGACAAAAGGAACGTTAAAAGCTATTCTAGGCTACGTCAGTAGACACAGCGTGAACAAGGCTCGAGGTAGTTGACAAAAGCGAATAACATTAAATGCGATGCTGTACGGAACACGCAAAGCATTAAATGCTCTCAACGGTCATCTTCTCCAACGCCTATAAATATGAAGTTCTGATGAGAAGCAAGGTTAACAAATCCTGAACAAAACAACGCATATTAACTTGCTGAAACGCTGTTCAAATCAAAGCTCAGAATCTTCATCTTCATCAAAGCTCACTACATTGCTGTTGTAATATATTAGTGAGATTAAGCTTAAACGTTAAGAGAAATATCACAGTTTGTGATTATCGCTTTTAAGAAGCAATTGTAATACTCTTAGAATTGATTACATTAAGTTGTAAGGAACTAGAGTGATCGTGTGGATCAGAATACTCTAGGAAGTCTTAGAGGTTATCTAAGCAGGTTGTAACTAGAGTGATCGTGTGGATCAGTATACTCTAGAAAAGTCTTAGAGGGTATCTAAGCAGTTGTTCCTGGAGTGATCAGTGTGTGATCAGAAGACTCTGGAAGACTTAGTTGCTGACTAAGTGGAGAACCATTGTAATCCGTGCGATTAGTGGATTAAATCCTCAGTTGAGGTAAATCATCTCTGCGGGGGTGGACTGGAGTAGTTTAGTTAACAACGAACCAGGATAAAAATATCTGTGCAATTTATTTTTATCTGTCAAGTTTTTAAAGCTACACTTATTCAAACCCCCCCCCCCCTTTCTAAGTGTTTTTCTATCCTTCACTACCTTTGAAGGGTCTACAGCTACGCCGCCGCCAGATATGACATGTCCAAGAAACTTAACTTCGGACATCCAGAACTCACACTTGGTAAACTTCACAAACAACTGCTTTTCTCTGAGAACCGACAACACAATCCTCAAATGCTCCATGTGCTCTTCGATAGTCCGTGAGTATATCAATATGTCGTCTATAAAGATTACCACGAACTGATCCAAATATGGTTGAAACACCCGGTTCATGTAATCCATAAAGACAGCAGGAGCATTGGTTACCCCGAATGGCATAACCAAGAACTCATAATGACCATATCTCGTCCTAAAAGCAGTCTTAGATACATCCGAACTCTTAACTCGAATTTGATGATATCCCGACCTTAGGTCAATCTTCGAGAACACACAGGCTCCTTTCAATTGATCCAGGAGGTCATCAATCCGCGGTAGAGGATACTTGTTCTTTATGGTTACCTTGTTCAGTTGACGATAGTCGATGCACAAACGCATACTACCATCCTTCTTCTTCACTAACAAAACTGGAGCTCCCCATGGAGAAACACTAGGACGAATGAAGTATTTCGCCAACAATTCTTCTAGCTGACTCTTCAACTCTTTTAGCTCTGCAGGAGACATCCTATAAGGGGCGATCGAAACTGGAGCGGTACCTGGAACAAGATCAATAGAGAATTCAACTTCCCTCTCCGGCGGAAGAGAAGTAACATCCTCCGGAAATACATCGGAAAATTCACACACAACCGAAATCTCCAAAATACTCCTCTTATCTTTGGAGTCCGACGTAAGAACCAAAAGGAAAGACTTCCTGTGGTGGTCGTTTTCTTTACCTCCCCGTTTCACTTGGGAGGACGGCACGCTAAACCCTTCACGCGAAATTTGGAAGGAGAATGCGCCCGTGGTGGGATGAATTTTGTTTCAGTTCTTCCTACGATATCACACGAACTTTCTTATTTGTCCTACGAGTAGGAAAGGGGAAAAAAGATCTCAACTAAACCCTAGGAGTTTGCTAAGTGTGGGGATTTACACCTAGACTAGAAATTCTGGAGTCCGGGAGGTCGGTTATACATAGGGAAGTGTTTAAACACCCTACATATCTGTAGTACTCTACAGGAACCTTCTCTGTGTCATTGTGTTTGTGTTTATTGCTAAAGATTGGGAAAGTTTCTCCTTTGTATTAGGAGAGAGAATTGAATTGATTTTAAAAGACAGACAGACAGACAAACTGACTATTTTTGGTATTTTATTAGCTCGCTGAGATTCCTTGTGAACCTCATGCCTACATATCCCTAGCGGAAGTCAGAGCTTAATGTAGTTCGGGGAACTAACTAGGGAAATTAATTATTTTTGGTGCCTTGCTTGAAGCTCAAGGTTGAAGCTTGGAATTAAATCTCTGTTTACAGTAAAGAGACATGAAATCATCTCTACAGAGAGGTATTTGTACTATTCTACCACAAACATTTAAAGGAGTGACAGAATAACTGAATTCATTTCATTCAAGAGGGGGACCTTACTTGTGTATGTGCAAGTATACCAGTCAAATGCCTCTTAAATGAAAGAAGGTTGCTCATCCAAATTAGGGAAAGTTACCACATGTCTGGGTTTTACTGCCAGCTCATGCCTTTCAAAATCCTAAATGGGAGACTTGATTAAAATTGAAATTGAAATGTTTGTTTGTTTGAATGTGGTAGAGTAGTAAAAATATCTCTCTATAGAGATAAGCTATGTCTATCTACTGTATAAAAGATTTGACTTTAGCTGGCTTGTATGAGGCCCAAGCTTGAGGCTTTTTGATTGATTAATTAATATTATTGACTCTGGGAGATGACTCCACTGGGGATTAATTACAGGGTATTTTTGTGTTCTGTACAAAGCCCAGAATTGAGGCTGACTCTTCTTAGGGAGACTCTATTTATGTGCCTTGTACAAAGCCCAAGGTTGTGGCTGACTGTTGAGGATAATTGAATGACTCTATTTTATGTGCCTTGTACAAAGCCCAAGGTTGTGGCTAACTCTAGCTAGGGGAAAACATTATTTTCTGCCTTGTACAAAGCCCAAGGTTGTGGCGGACTCTTAAATGAATTAAGTATGGATGACTATATGGGGAAAGATCCTAAGTGTTAGGAATCTTTGACACATGAAAGATATGGTTTATCTGCCTTGTACAAAGCCCAAGGTTGTGGCTACTGAGTGATGAAGAACTCACTGGGGAATTTTATTGTTTGGGTGCCTTGTATGAAGCCCAAGGTTGAGGCTAACTATTTTTGTTGGTTTTGACTCTACTGAGGAGGTTTTATTTATTAAAAGACTGTTTTTCTTTGGAAACTAACCCTTTCCAGGGATTTTGACTCAGCTGGTGAATTTGTCTGTTAAAAGACTGACTTTATCATGTTTTTTGGAGGCTGACCCTTTCCAGGGGTTCTGACTCTTTTGGGGAAATTATCTCCTAAGAGAAATGAGTTTTTGACTTTTTATTAATTGACTTTGGAGGCTAACCCTTTCCAGGGGTTTTGATTGAAATGATGATTTGGGTAGCACTCCATTAATTATTAAAGGATGAAAGGATTGGCAGAAAGATTATCTAGTGGAGACTTCTTGTTTAAAGCCCAAGATGAAGGCTGACTCAATGCTGAGGATGATCAAACATGGATCCTAGACTCTGCTAAGGAAGATTGATGAAGATAAGGGTGACAGAGACTGTCCATGTCTCTCATTCCAAAATGTACTCAATGCAAAATTGAGACAAACTTAGCTTGTTTAAGGTCTGGTTTAAATTGGAAGAAAACTCACCAGGGTAGGCTAAAAGGTGACTAAAGACCTGTTCCTATGTTTATAAGAAACCTGATGGGTCCTTGTATACAAGCTCAAGAGGAAGCTGGAAATGCTTTTAAGAAGCCTGTGGGTCCTTGTACAAAGCCCAAGAGGAGGCTAATCGAGGGTCCTTGTTATAGCACAAGAGAAAGCTATGTAGTTTTGAACTTATTTTGGCTCTAAGCAAATGGGTAAGAGGTTTCACCGGGAATAATTCCTCTTTGGGTGGATGTGTCCTATTATTTGGATTCTAAGGTTTTTACCAAGATGTTTCACCGGGAATAATTCATCTTGTGGGTTTGAACTACAGATCTCTAATTAGGAAAGAGCCTTCACCGGGAAGACATTCTCAATCCTAGGCCATATTCCTATAATATATATATAGTTTAACTGTCCTAAGGTTTATACTCAAACGTAGTTCTAAACTAATATATATGCACAGTTTATATTTGACAGTAATTTAAATAAAGACTGTAAATTGAAAGCTTGTAAAGCCTAACCTGGATGGAGTGGAGGCCATTGAAGAAGTATGTACAGAGCCTCAACAATATTTTTGTTGTTTTGTTGATAACAGTTGAATATATATATATGATAAACAGTTAATGGTTTTTGAAAACAGAAGAAGTGAAGATGGACAAAGGTCACATAGGTATCTGAAGAGTTTCACCGGGAATAATGCCCTTCAAATACCAGAAGAATGTTTTGAAAACAGAAAGAAGATTTTGAAAATACAGTTTTGAAAACAAGCTAAGAAGAGAAGGTTTTTGGGACTTACACTCTATTAGAGGCCCAGTACTTTATAGTACTGGTGATAAAAACAGTTGAAAATGATTGGAAATGATATAAAGTTTTGTTGTTTGAAAACCTTAATCACCCTTTTAATCGGAGATTGATAACAGCTTTGAAAATTGACAAAAAAAAGTCAACTTAATTAAAGTAAAAATAAAGATTTTTATTTAATTAAGACCTAAATAATTAGGGTTTTATCATAAACTTATTTACAAAGTGATTAGGTTAAAATAAAATGATAATATATATTTAAAGTATTTAAGAAAACACTTAAAAACATACTATTTTAAACCTAATTAAAAACTCAAGAAATAAATAATATTTTTATGATTTTTTTGACTATTCACAAAATAGATATATTAAATAATAGGTGTATGAAAAATGAAGTGAAAATGATTTATTTTGATAGGTTAAACAAATATGTGAAGTTGTGAAGAGAAATGAAAGAAATTAGTGTTAAAAAAAATAAGTTTTGGCCCTTGGAGGGTTTGAACCCACGCCCTTGAGGTCACCAGCCCAAAACAACACCACTGAGCCAACGCGCGCTCAGTGTTAGTGACTTGCCTTCATTTGGTTATCTTTCAAAACAAGTTGTAAATCTTTGAAAAATAAAAGAAACAAAAAGTCTGGGGCGAGGGGGATTCGAACCCCAGACCTTTGGCATGAGGAGACTAAGAGCGCATGTGTGGCCACTAGGGCAAGTTATTCAGTCGTTAATAAAACGCACACCATTCAAAATAAAATAAACTCTCCCCTGAGAATTCAAATTTGCGCGCCACCACCATCTTCATCTTCAACCTCAAGCTCTCCATTTTTGAATTTCTGAACTTACTCGTTTCTCAACCATTTGCAACGATGTAAACATGAAACTTGCTCTAAATTCACTCACGATTCTAAATATGTAACTAACATGAACTATCATTAACTACATCTAACTAATTTACCAGAAATCGTGAAGAACCCTAAAATTTCAAAATTAAATTAAATGACTATACTGAAAGATAAATGGATGATGATAGAGGGTTTTCAATCCTCTGATGATGCTGAACAAGATAGAATCGAGCTATTTCACAAAGAGTACTTAAATTAAAGAGAGAGAGTTCAAAAACTTACCTCTGAAAATGGAGATCGTGAGGATGATAGAGAGCAACTGGGCTTGTATGAATGATCCCAAAAGCTTCCTCGTGGCTCAGTGATGCTAACTGAATGCTTGTGATGACCTCAAACCTCCTGAATTGTTCTATGGACCTCCCTCGATTTCAGCTTCAAGTGAACATGGAGGGTGTTGATTCTCGAGTTACAGATGAGCTGCAGCCATCTGGTTAGCTTCACTATGACCTGTGGAGTGTGTCTGGATGATTGGCTTGCCTTGAAACCTTCTGAATCACTCCATGGACCTCCAACTGCAGATGCTCCAAAGTGAGAGCAACAATGGTGTTCCTCCACCTACAGAAGTGATCCAGGTGCTTGGATCACCTCAAATGACCTCCCTTGAGATGTTAGAATGCTCACTTCCCAAAGATAAGCTCTGGTTTGAAGAAATCGATTCTTCTTGCCAAAGAACTTTGAAAAACAATGAACAAGAGAAGAGAAAGAGAAGGCAAGTAATATGGTTGCTTTGGTGTGTTTTTGAATGAGGAATGCATCTGTATTTATAGGCAAATGGATCAGTATAGCTGCAGAGGAGTGAGCTTCCTTAGTGAAGTTGATTTGGTTTCTTAGCCATGAAGGAAATTTGCAAATATCTCTTATGCAATGATGAGAATTTTGATTCCATTTGATCAATCCCCTAGCCCTCGATTTTGCTTGATCTTAGGGGACAATTCTGAGCCAGAAATGAGCTCTAATTGGTTGGTGAGAAGATTCCTTGGGTGATTCATCAATTTGCCATAAATTCACAAATGTAATCATTACATAATCACATGTTCTTGTTTTTAGAATCTTCTTCAATTCTTATGGCATGGTGAAAATGAATGCATGGCATGTTTTCAGATGTGTTATGGGTCGTGTAGCATCCATAAGAGAGGTTATTTGCACAAAATTTGCAAAGTCCAAAAGTGTCCATGACCTATAATTTCACTTCATGAGGCCAACTTTGAACAAACATAACTCCTAGCTCAAATTGAATTTGGAGAAGGTTGAACACAATTTGGAAAGCCCTAAACATCTACTTCAAATCATTAGTTTATGTCTTCTTCAGAATCCTTTGGGAAATTTGTGAAAAATGAGGTCAAAGTTGGAAGAAAACTAGGTTAAAACACTTAGAAAAATTTCTAAGTGTTTATGACCTAAACTTCAAAATTTCCAAAACTTCATAAATGGTTGATCTTTTGAAAAAAGTTCCCTTGTAAGATGTTATTTTATTTGGCAAGATCTACAACTTTCATGTTGGAAGTTTTTTGAGTTGTGTAGGTGAAATTTTGAGATCTCACCATGCCCTCAAAAACCCTAATTCCCGACTTTTTGCTCCTTGATGAATTTCTTTGAATTTCTTTGGCCAAATGACTTTGACATCCATATATTGATGATATTGATCTTTGAAAGTCATTTTTTGACCAAAAACCTTAAAAGTCAATGATGATCCTTCACAGTTGACTTTTTCCTGACAAAGTGAATTTTTGGGCTTTTGTGTAGAAATAAGATCTTCTCCCCAAATGGATGATATAAATGGATTATATGGAGGTAGTAGAGATCCTTGAATCATGTCTTGAGTTTTGGATTCATGCCCTGATCAGAAGTCAACTATCTTGGTGAATTAGGTCAAAACCCTAATTTGTCGACCATGTGAAAGTAATGACTGTAGACTTTGAATTGAAGTGTGATGTCCAGTAGATCTTGTAATATGAGTTATTTGAAGATGATTGATGTCTTTGAATGATCCTCTGAGGTTTTTTAGGGTTTCCCAAATGTGATCCCTGATTTCAGTCCTTGATAGGCTCAAAACCCTAGTCTGGTGACCTGAGTAAACCTGTACTCATATGACTGGATGTCTAATCAATCATAGATGAGAAAAGTGAAGTTTTTGAGCCCCATGATTGTATTAGAGACTAGTCTTTGTATTGATTGATCCTTTGCCTGAGCTTTCTTGTCTTTGAGCATCCTCGATTAGGTACCAGATGGAGAAATGACTGCTCTGGGTACTTGTCTTGTCCTGATGAAAAATCCTGAAGATGTGTCATCTCAGGGGGGTCAAAAATTAGGGTATGACAGATGCCCCTATTTAAGTTTCTTTTATCTGGAGGGAGAGAGATTGAGATCTCGATCTCTCCTGCGTAAAAGAGACTTAAATATCAAAGAATGCCCGAATTTTGGGCGCTCCTGAGCTGTTGTAATTGATAAAATCTTTGCATGATTTGATCCTGTTGTCGCACTTGGCGGGGGATGAGGAGACAAACTCCTGCAGAAATACTTGATGTGAATTCTGGTGGATGGATGGCAATGTAGGATGCGCAATCCATCTTCTTTAACTAAGTGTTGATACTTAGAAAAAGGTAAACAACCTCCCCCTTGTTTCGGATGTCCATATCTCGAAACTGGTCTTAGTTGCGTTTGGACAATATCTCAGATAAAGAGAAAATTTCCAACGGTTTGTTTCCTCATCAAACTTCTTACCAGCACTTGGAGGTAAGCTACCATTTGACGGTAAATAAAGAAACTTCAAAGGTTTGTTTCCTCATCAAACTTCTTACCAGCACTTGGGGGTAAGATACCATTTGATGGTAAAAAAAGAAACTTCAAAGGTTTGTTTCCTCATCAAACTTCTCACCAGCACTTGGAGGTAAGATACGATTTGATGGTAAATAAAGAAACTTCAAAGGTTTGTTTCCTCATCAAACTTCTCATCAGCACTTGGAGATGAGATACCATTTGACGGTAATAAAGAAACTTCGAGGGTTTGTTTCCTCATCAAACTTCTCATCAGCACTTGGAGATGAGATACCATTTGACGGTAATAAAGAAACTTCAAAGATTTTCTTTTGACCTGGCATCTTTGAAAGATTGTCATATGGGCCCACGCTCTTTTGAGGGGCTAATGACCTTTGTTTGAAGGCGGACGAACTGTTTTCGGGGTGAAAACTGCCATTCGTCGATTGGTGCCTGGGGAATCAACAAACTGTTTTCCTAAGGGGAAAACTACCATTTATCGACCCTGTGGGGAACTAAACATCCCTGAAACAGACAAACTGTTTTGAAGAAACTGCCATTTGTCGATTTCTTGAGTATTTAACAGACAAACTGTCTTTCCTTGGGGAAAGACTACCATTTATTGACTCCGCTGGGGATCATGAACTATCTTCTGGATGAAGACTACCATTCATTGATTCTGCTGGGGAATCATTTGTCGATCTGCTGGGAGATTCTGAATTATTTTCTTTGATGAAGAGTGGCACCTCTTGACCTTGCTGGGGAAATACCAAACCTCTGGGGAATTCCAAAATGCAAAGCAGATTATCTTATCTGAAGAAGACCGTCGAGCGTTGCTCTGCAGGAGATTCTCAGTTGAGGGATTCCAAAAGTGAACAAACTATCTCTTTGAGGGAGACTACCATCTATTGACTTGCTTGGGGAAATCTCTCTACATGGATTGTTGTCTTGAAGGAAAAAGCTTCTCCAGGACTTGCAGGGGAAACTTGAGTTCATGCCCTCATGACTCGGGCATTCTCATGATTAAAAGCCTAATTTGACTATGCAGTTGCGATGTAATGTATGCATGAATATTATGATAATTATAAAATGTAAAGTGAATGTGAATAGAATTGTCGCGGATGTAAAATCCTAAGATACGACTTGAATTCTTGTTGATCAGAAGATGTCCTCTTCTTGTAGTCCGAACTCTGTTTGGAACATCTGGCTACCAGTTGTCCGCTGTCCGAAGTAAATAATATGAATTGAAATGAAGATCCGTCATCGGGAGATGTTCGCAAAGCGAACTCATGGGGAAATCTTGGTTCCCGGAGTCTCAACCGTTCTTGGAGCAACTGTTTGCATTCTTCCTATTGTTTGTAAACCTCAGAAAGAAATTTCACCTTTATTTTTTTGCAAGTAAATTCATTTTTATTTTATGAAAACATTTGTTTCAAGAAAATGACTGTTTAAACTTAAAATGCATTTCAAGAAACTGAATAAGACTAGATTGCAAAGGAAAAGCACAAGGCTCAAATTATTATATATGGAATGGTAATCAGCCAAATGCTTGATTCCATGGAGTATTTACAAAGTTGGAAATTGGTAATTTTTTCGGGAAAAGGGCTACGATGAAACGTGACGACCGTTATCTTTCCCTTCCACTCCGAGTTGCGCTGTATTCGTGCTTCGTAGAAGATGACCTACTGATGATGAATACTCCGCTATGGATTTTGAATGATCAAGTTTGTCCTGAACACAGTTACTTGCCATATATCCCTAACTTTTGCGTAAACTACCCCTTTCGGGTTTTAAGTTTACCGGGATTGATTATTTATTTTTTTATGTCTCTAACTTTTGCCTGAATCGCCCTTTCGGGTTTTCGATTCACCGAGACGCTCTTTTTTGCCTAAGCCGCTCTTTGCGAGTTTTCAACTTAGCGAGCTGTTCTTTTGTTTATTTAGGCGAAGTATTTCTTGACTGCGTCGACGTTCACAGGACGGGTGAATTCTTCTCCATCCATAGTCGTGAGTATTAAGGCTCCTCCTGAGAAAGCTCTCTTGACCACGTAGGGGCCGTCATAATTGGGAGTCCATTTCCCTCTCGAATCTGTGAGAAAAGATTGAATCTTTTTGAGTACAAGGTCGCCTTCTTTGATTGTGCGAGGTCGAACCTTTTTGTCGAAAGCTTTCTTCATTCTTTGTTGATATAGTTGTCCGTGGCATAAAGCTGTCATGCGCTTTTCTTCGATTAAGTTCAATTCATCGAATCTGCTTTGACACCACTCGGCTTCTGTTAATTTTGCCTCCATCAAGACTCTCATTGATGGAATCTCAACCTCTATTGGTAGGACTGCTTCCATGCCGTACACAAGGGAGAAAGGAGTTGCTCCAGTCGAAGTACGTACTGATGTACGGTAACCATGAAGAGCATACGGGAGCATTTCATGCCAATCTTTGTAAGTGATGACCATCTTCTGAATGATTTTCTTGATGTTTTTGTTAGCTGCTTCTACAGCTCCATTCATCTTTGGCCTGTAAGGAGATGAGTTGTGATGTTCGATCTTGAATTCTTCACAAAGTTCCTTCATCATTTTGTTATTCAAATTTGACCCATTGTCAGTGATTATCTTGCTAGGAATGCCGTAGCGACAGATGATGTGATTCTTGATAAACCTGATGACAACTTGTCTTGTAACGTTTGCATATGAAGCTGCTTCAACCCATTTGGTGAAATAGTCTATGGCTACCAAGATGAAGCGATGTCCGTTGGACGCTTTCGGTTCGATCATTCCAATCATGTCGATTCCCCACATGGAGAAAGGCCAAGGGGAAGAGAGTATGTTGAGAAGAGATGGTGGCACATGAATTCTATCGGCGTAGATCTGGCATTTGTGACACCTCTTTGCGTATTGGTAGCAATCTGACTCCATCGTCAGCCAATAATATCCTGCTCTCAGTATTTTCCTTGTCATGGTATGTCCATTGGTGTGAGTACCAAAGGAACCTTCATGTATTTCTCTCATGAGTACTCCTGCTTCTTTTCTGTCAACGCATCTGAGCAGAACCATGTCGAAGTTTCTTTTGTACAGAACATCTTCATTCAAGAAGAATCTACAAGCTAACTTTCTCAAAGTCTTTCTATCTTTCTTTGATGCCCCAAGAGGGTACTCTTGCTTCTGAAGAAAGTTCTTGATGTCGTGATACCACGGTTTGTCGTCGATGATTGCTTCTACTGTGAACACATGAGCGGGCCTATCCAGGCGCATAACATCGATCCGAGGAATGTCATTCCAATGATTTATCCTAATCATGGAAGAGAGTGTGGCTAATGCATCAGCCAAATTGTTTTCTTCACGAGGAATGTGATGAAAATCTACCCTGTCGAAGAATGGTAATAATCTTCTCGCGTAGTCTTTGTAAGGAATTAGCCCTGGTTGGCGTGTTTCCCATTCTCCTTTGATTTGATTGATGACCAAAGCAGAATCTCCGTATACATCCAAGTGTTTGATTCTTAAATCCATGGCTTCTTCGAGACCCATGATGCAAGCTTCATATTCGGCCTCATTGTTTGTGCATTTGAAAGTTAATCTGGCAGTAAATGGAATATGGGTACCCTGAGGTGTAACAATGATTGCCCCAATTCCTCGTCCATAAGCATTGACAGCTCCGTCAAAAATTAAGCCCCACTGGGATCCTATCTCAGGTCCTTCGTCTGGTAGTGGCTCGTCGTAATCTTTCATCTTGAGGTACATGACGTCCTCGTCCGGAAAGTCGAAACTGGTTGATTCATGACCATTGAGTGGGTGGTGAGCCAGGTGCTCAGCTAGAATGCTTCCTTTCACGGCTTTCTGTGCGTGATACTCGATGTCATATTCTGATAACAACATCTGCCAACGGGCAATTCTCCCGGTTAAAGCAGGCTTCTCAAAGATGTACTTGATTGGATCCATATGAGAGATCAAACAAGTAGTATGTCGAATCATGTACTGGCGGAGACGCTTGGCAGCCCAGGCCAAAGCACAACACGTCTTCTCGAGCATGGAGTAGCGGGATTCACAGTCAGTGAATTTCTTGCTCAGGTAGTAAATGGCATGCTCTTTTCTTCTCGTCTCGTCTTGCTGTCCAAGGACACAACCCATGGAGTCTTCTAAGACGGTTAAGTACATTATCAAAGGTCTTCCTTCCACTGGAGGAGATAAGATGGGTGGTTTGAGCAGATATTCCTTAATGCTGTCGAACGCTTTCTGACAATCGTCTGTCCAGACGCAACTTTGATTTTTCCGTAGAAGTTTGAAAATAGGAGCACAAGTTGCAGTCATGAGATATATGAATCTCGAGATGTAATTCAGACGTCCAAGAAATCCTCTAACTTGTTTCTCGGTTCTGGGTGAAGGCATTTCTTGAATTGCCTTGACTTTGTCTGGGTCTACTTCAATTCCTCGTTTGCTGACAATGAAACCAAGGAGTTTTCCTGAGTAGACACCAAAGGTACACTTGTTGGGGTTCAGGCGAAGCTGAAACTTCCGTAAGCGTTGAAATAACTTTGTCAGATTCTGTATGTGATCTTCTTCATTTTCTGATTTGGCAATCATGTCGTCCACATAGACTTCCACTTCTTTATGCATCATGTCATGAAAAAGCGTAGTCATGGCTCTTTGATAAGTTGCCCCTGCGTTTTTTAGTCCAAAAGGCATAACACGATAGCAGAACGTGCCCCAGGGGGTGATGAAAGCTGTTTTTTCCATGTCTTCAGGTGCCATTTTGATTTGGTTGTATCCTGAAAATCCGTCCATGAATGAGTAAAACTTTGGGATTTTTGCTGTACT